>NC_053444.1:27841919-27980648 GCF_007990345.1 Gossypium hirsutum
AAAGGCCCGAAAATGCGTTCCAAATAAATGGGACATCCAGGAGTTGTTAGAAGGCCTTAGATGCGTACACAAAAGAAAGGGAAAATCAAGATTTCAAATATTGGGAATCTTGGTCCAAGACACCAATCTTGCAGCCAAGCGCATTGGATCTCCATTACGAGCATCAACGATTCAATTTCGGTAGGAGATGGATCACAAGCCAAATCTTGAGGGCAAGGCCAATAAGAAGATTCCAAGCCCAATCAAGAAATCCACCCATACTTAGTTGAAAATCAGGCCAAATTGTCAAGTGGCCCAAGTTGTAAAGTTTTATTTTTATTTATTTATTTATTTTACTTAGTTTAAATTTTATATCAGTCCAAGAGTCCCAAATAAAAGACCCTTGGCCGAATTTTCATATTAAAATAATTAGGAGTTTTTTTTAGTTTAGTTTTAGTGTTCTAATTAAATTAGGAAAACATTTGAAAGGCCTATTTATATGGCTTGGCCAGCCACCCTACATTACATTACATTACATTGAAAATTTCAGATTTGATTTGAGTGAAAATTCTCTTGAGTTCTTCAGGATTTTCTCTTGAGTTTTCTTTAGAAGTTGTTTTAACAATCTTTTTGATTTGGGAGCCATCTTCAACCTTCTTCTTGCCATTGATATTCTTTGGAGGGGAGATTAGAGCCGTTTGAAGGGAGTTGTGAGATCTTTCGGGATTTCAAGGCTTCTTAGGACTTATCTTTTAATTTCTTACTGTCAATTCTTTCTTTATTTCTACTTGTGCTGAATCATTATCTAATCTATTTTCTATCTTATTGTGTTTCAGCCTTTTCTATCTTAAGGAATCAGCCCAAAAATTCCCAATTTCTAGGGTTTTTCCATACTCTTTTTGGGTGAAATTAGATTGTCGAAATTTGGGAAAACTATCTTGGTGTTCAATTGGGCAGAATCATAATCTCCTTGAGGGTTTCAAGAACCCTAACACTTATTTCTATTCTCAATTTGATTCTTTGCTGATTTGGGGATTTTATTTCAGATCTGGAAATTCAAAGTTCTAATCTTTTAATTTTTCTGTTTCGTTTCGGATCTGATTGTTTAGGGTTTTCGTAGGAGTTTCCCGTGACTTGGCAACTCGATCTTGGTCCGCGCGCAACCCCGTATCATTTGGTATCAGATTTGGGCGTTTTGGGTGTTCTTGGTTGATTTCTAAACTGATCTCTATTTTTTAAAGCATAAACAGCAGTTTTACCCAGAAAAATTGTTCAAAAAAATTCATTTGAGTGGGTAAACGTTGTCCTATTGATCTGAAATTTTACATACATGTTTTTGGCACTGTGATTGAATATAAAAAAATTATTTCCACAAAAAAATCAGTCAAAAAAGTCAAAAAATCAAAAAATACGAAATTCATAAAAATTTAAAAAAGATTCAGAGGGTTGAATTTGGTGCCCAAATTTCCAGATCAAAAATTCAATATATAAGGACACTCCAGATTTAATTTCGTGATTTTTGGAGATCGGGAACACCTCGAACGAAGTTGTCAAGTTACTCCCCAGTTTTTCGGGTTTTCTGTTTTCAACAATTTTTATTGATTCTTAGCTGTAGGTTTTCATTTGTTTGCTTTTTATTCTCCTTTACAATATCTAACACCTTCTTGTTTTTGTGTTAGTAGGATTTAAACGTGTGCCCAATTCTTCCTCGGTGCAACACGAATCAATTGGTGTCTCGTCAGTTTTTGGCATCCTAGTGCACATTAGGATTCTTTGGTAGATCGGTTCATCCACTCTCTAATTGGTTGATATAAACTTTGATAAAGAACTCACAAGATTGAATTCTACCTCATTGAGAATTTGAATTTTCTTTTTGAGTGATTAACAGTGAGGTTTGCTAACTTTATTTTTGAGTGTTGAGTGTTTATTTTGTAGCTTTTTTGGAAGATGTCTAAAGATGACCATAATGAACACTTATGGAAGTCCACAACAGTTAGAAGGACACGCTGCTGCAATCACACAAATAAATCTACCCTTCAAGCATTGAATACTATTTGAATGAGGTACGAATGAATCAAGAACTTCAATATCGAGATCCATCAGGGAAGATAGGAATAACCAGCCCCATAGGCGGCCCTCGACGTGTCCCTAGAATGGATGAGATTTTCATGATCGTGGACAACCTTCTTTGGCAAAACCGAAATTCACAATTCCCCAATTTCGTGGTAAGAATGATCCTGACGCTTATTGTGAATGGGAATCTAAGATTGAACTCATGTTTCGGTATTATAAATGTCTGGATGATGAAAAGGTAGCGTTAGCAACACTGGAATTTTCTGATTATGCATTAAGTTGGTGGACTCAACTTGGGGTAAACCGCCATCGGAATTATGAAGGTGAGATTTCGACATGGGATGAGTTGAAACAGATTATGCGTAAAAGGTTTATTCCACCTCACTACTATAGAGAAATTAAAACAAAGTTGAGAAGACTTATCCAAGGTAGTAGGACGGTGGATGAATATTTTAAAGAGATGCAGATGCTCATTCAGAGAGCTAATGTGGAGGAAGATGAAGAAACAACTATGGTTCGATTCATTGATGGTTTGAACAGGCCGATAGCTAATACATTGAGGCTACAAACTTACATTGATTTGGAAGAAGCAGTTCACAAAGCCATTGAGATCGAGCAACAATTAAAGGAACAAAGGTTTGGGTCCTTCTCTACTTCACAATATTATCGAGGTAACAATTCCAATTCTGATTTTAAGAGTTCAAAACCACCTTTTGTTACTAACAAGTCTTCTTTGAGTAATGGAAGTAAACAATCAGATTGGAAAAAAGGGGCTCCTGCAAAAGCGCAAACACCGTCTAAGCAGCCCAATTTAGGTGATTCGAGTGCGAAGAGGACTCTTGAGATTGAATGCTTTAAGTGCAAAGGGCGTGGTCATTATAGTAGAGAATGCCCTAACACGAGATTACTTCTTCTAAAAGATAACAGTGAGTACACTTTCGACTCTGATAATACAGATCCAGATATGCCAGAACTTGTGGATGACAGTGATAATGGCGACGAGTTGGTCGAACCACCAAAGGAAGGGGACTTTGCTAATTTTCAATGCCTTGTAGTTCGTCGAACCCTTAACATTCAGATGAAAGATGATGAGAGCCAAAGGACCAATATTTTCCATTCTCGGTGTTTTATTAAAGGTAACTTATGTTCACTCATTATTGATAGTGGGAGTTGCTCGAATGTAGTGAGTAGTTATTTGGTGGATTCTTTAAAGTTGCCTTGTACCAAACACCCTAAGCCATATCACCTTCAGTGGCTTAATGAATGTTCCGAAGTTAAAGTTACGAAACAGTCCTTGGTCACTTTTAAACTTGGCAATTATGAGGATGACATATGGTGTGATGTAGTCCCCATGCATGCGGCACACTTGCTCCTTGGACGACCTTGGCAATTTGATCGCGATGTTACACACCAAGGTAAACTTAATCGATACTCCCTTGTATTTAAAGGCAAGAAATTCACTTTTGCTCCTTTAAATCCTACTGATGTATATAAAGATCAATTGAGGATGATAAAATTTTGTGAGGGGGTAAGGGAGAAAGAGCAAGTACAAAAGACAGAGAGAAAAGAGGCTAATAGTAGTGGAAAAAGTCAAAATTTAAAAAGCCCAAAGGTGAGTGAATCCTCTAGTGGTAAAAAGAGCGGAAAAAATCTTTTGGCAACAAAAAAAGATGTGAAGAGAGCCCTACTTAATAAACAGCCTTGTATCCTTTGAGGTTTAGGCAAAATTATTTATCTTTATCTAACATTAACGAAAATTTGCCTAGTGTGTTTCAATCTCTTTTGTAGGATTATGAGGATGTTTTTAGTGAGGCCCCTAAAGGTTTACCACCTTTACGAGGGATAGAACATCAAATTGACTTAGTACCCGGAGCTTCAATCCCAAATCGACCAGCCTATAGATGCAATCCCGAGGAGACAAAGGAATTGCAAAGGCAAGTGGAGGAATTACTAGACAAAGGGTACATTCGTGAGAGCCTAAGTCCTTGTGCTGTTCCTGTCTTATTGGTGCCAAAGAAAGATGGTACATTTCGTATGTGTGTTGATTGTCGCCCAATCAACAAGATAACGGTAAAGTATCGACACCCAATCCCTAGACTTGATGATATACTTGATGAATTACATGGTTCAATAATATTTAAAAAATTGATTTAAAAAGCGGTTATCATCAAATTCGAATGAGGGAAGGGGATGAATGGAAAACAGCCTTTAAAACAAAATTTGGATTGTATGAATGGTTAGTTATGCCTTTCGGCCTTACTAATGCACCTAGTACATTTATGAGATTAATGAATCATGTTTTGAGGCTACATTTGAGTAAATTTGTAGTAGTTTACTTTGATGACATTTTAATTTACTCAAAGTCATTAGATGATCATGTTTTCCATGTTCGAACCGTTTTGGATATTCTACGAACTGAAAGATTATTTGCCAACCTTGATAAATGCACATTCTATTGTGATAAACTAATATTCTTAGGTTTCATAGTTAGTGCTCAGGGTATTCATGTCGACGAGGACAAAGTTAAGGCAATTAAGGAGTGGCCGACTCTTAAATCGGTAACTGAGGTGAGATCTTTCCATGGTTTAGCCAGTTTTTATAGACGATTTGTGAAAGATTTCTCTACTATTGCTGCCCCATTGACTGAAGTTATAAAGAAATTAGTGGGTTTCAAATGGGGTGAAACCCAAGAAACAGCTTTTCAAACTCTAAAAGCTAAGTTATGTTCTGCTCCTTTACTTAAATTACCTAATTTTGCTAAAACTTTTGAACTTGAGTGTGATGCTTCAGGAATTGGAATAGGCGCCGTTTTAATGCAAGATAAGCAACCTATTGCTTATTTTAGTGAGAAATTGAACGGTGCACAGTTAAATTACTCGACTTATGACAAAGAACTATTGGCATTAGTTCGTGCACTTCAAGTATGGCAACATTATTTGCTGCCTAATGAGTTTGTCATACATACAGATCATGAGTCTCTTAAATGGTTAAAGGGACAAGGTAAGTTGAGTAAAAGACATGCCCGATGGGTAGAATTCATTGAAACATTCCCTTATGTGATTCAATATAAAACAGGTAAAGATAATGTAGTCGCAGATGCTTTGTCTAGACGATATACTTTAATAACTACATTGAATGCTAAAGTCTTAGGGTTTGAACATATTAAAGAGTTATATGATGATGATACTGATTTCAGCCATATCTATAAGAATTGTGGACATACTGCTTTTGAAAAATTTTATCTTGTAGATGGCTTTCTTTTTCGTTTAAACAGGTTATGCATACCAAAGTGTTCCATGAGAGAATTGTTGATTCATGAAGCCCATAGTGGGGGACTAATGGGACATTTTGGAGTGGCCAAAACACTAGAAATATTGCAAGAACACTTCCATTGGCCACATATGAAGAAGGATGTGGAAAAGGTATGTTCCAAGTGCATTACATGCAAACAAGCAAAATCTAAGTTATTGCCTCATGGCCTTTACACTCCTCTACCGATTCCTACTTCACTTTGGGTAGATTTATCCATGGACTTTATTCTAGGTTTGCCTCGAAATAAGAAAGGAAGAGATAGTATATTTGTTGTTGTTGACAGGTTCTCAAAGAAGGCACATTTTATTTCTTGTCACAAAACAGATGATGCTACACATGTAGCAGACTTATTCTTTAAAGAGGTGGTAAGACTTCATGGCATCCCTAAAACAATTGTTTCTGACAGAGATGTCAAATTTCTTAGCCACTTTTGGAAGGTATTGTGGGGTAAGCTTGGTACTAAATTACTTTATTCCACTACATGTCACCCCCAAACTGATGGCCAAACCGAAGTAGTTAATCGGATCTTAGGGACTTTATTACTATCTGTTGTGGGAAAGAACATTAGAAATTGGGAAGAATGCCTACCGTTTGTTGAATTTGCATATAATAGATCTATTCATTCTACAACTGGTTATTCTCCATTTGAACTTGTTTATGGTTTTAACCCACTAACAGTACTTGATCTTGCGCCATTACCACTTGAACACATTGTTAATTTAGATGGTGAACAGAAAGCTGAGTTGGTGAAATTCTTACATGAGCAGGCTAGGCAACGAATAGCCAAAACATATGATGCCAACACCAACAAAGCAAACAAAGGGTGCAAACGGGTTGTCCTAGAACCCGGAGATTGGGTTTGGGTCCATATGAGGAAAGAACGATTTCCTGCAAGAAGAAAGACCAAGTTGGACCTAATGGGCGATGGGCCTTTCCAAGTACTCGAGAGGATCAACGATAATGCCTATAAAATTGATCTACCTGGTGAGTACAATGTAAGTTCTACTTTTAATGTGACTGACTTGTCCCCATTTGATTTTTCAGATTCGAGGTCGAATCTTTTTGAGGAAGGGGGAATGATACGAGATCAAAGGCCCGACAAATGCGTTCCAAACTAAATGGGACCATCCAGGAGTTTGTTAGTAAGGCCTTAGATGCGTACACAAAAGAAAGGGAAATCAAGATTTCAATATTGGGAATTTGGTCCAAGACACCAAATCTTGCAGCCAAAGCGCATTGGATCTCCATTACGAGCATCAACGATTCAATTTCGGTGGGAGATGGATCACAAGCCCAAATTCTTGAGGGCAAGGCCCAATAAGAAGATTCCAAGCCCAATCAAAAAATCCACCCATACCTAGTTGAAAATCAGGCCAAATTGTCAAAGTGGCCCAAGTTGTAAAGTTTTATTTTTATTTATTTATTTATTTATTTTACTTAGTTTAAATTTTTATATTCAGTCCAAGAGTCCCAAATAAAAGACCCTTGGCCGAATTTTCATATTAAAATAATTAGGAGTTTTTTTCTAGTTTTAGTTTTAGTGTTCTAATTAAATTAGGAAAACATTTGAAAGGCCTATTTATATGGCTTGGCCAGCCACTCTACATTACATTACAATTACATTGAAAATTTCAGATTTGATTTGAGTGAAAATTCTCTTTGAGTTCTTTAAGGATTTTCTCTTGAGTTTTCTTTAGAAGTTGTTTTAACAATCTTTTTGATTGTGGGAGCCATCTTCAACCTTCTTCTTGCCATTGATATTCTTTGGAGGGGAGATTAGAGCCGTTTGAAGGGAGTTGTGAGATCTTTCGGGATTTCAAGGCTTCTTAGGACTTATCTTTTAATTTCTTACTGTCAATTCTTTCTTTATTTCTACTTGTGCTGAATCATTATCTAATCTATTTTCTGTTCTTACTGTGTTTTCAGCCTTTTTCTATCTTAAGGAATCAGCCCAAAAATTCCCAATTTCTAGGGTTTTTCCATACTCTTTTTGGGTGAAATTAGATTGTCGAAATTTGGGGAAAACTATCTTGGTGTTCAATTGGGCAGAATCACAATCTCCTTGAGGGTTTCAAGAACCCTAACACTTATTTCTATTCTCAATTTGATTCTTGCTGATTTGGGATTTTATTTCAGATCTGGAAATTCAAAGTTCTAATCTTTTAATTTTTCTGTTTCATTTCGGATCTGATTGTTTAAGGTTTTTGTAGGAGTTTCCCGTGACTTGGCAACTCGATCTTGGTTCGCGCGCAACCCCGTATCAAAATGTATTGATGAGTATGGCATCAGCAAGATTTTTGATGAAGAACGAATAAAACAGCACCAACAAAATATGGAATTGTGTGATCAAAAGTCGACATATCATCTGTTTGGTTGTGTTGATCATGTGAATTATCTAATTTGTGGTGTGAAATTTCCATGTTTTCGTAAATCTTTTCGAACGAAATTTAAAGGGTTTGCTTGTTTGAATTTGAGTATGCTAACACCCTCGTTGCCATTTGGATCGAGTAGTTAAAATCATGTGTTTAATCCTGGAGTTTGTTATTATGAATCATCCATGAAAGAAAGCAAGCATCGTAAATTTTATTTGAATGAATGTGTAAACAATCTTTGTTTGTATGATGCTTTGTCTTTAAGTTTGAAAATGAGACATGTGAATCTTGTTGGTTTGTTAAGTCAAAATAAAAATTTTGTTTCCGAAGGTTGTTCTCAACTGTGGTCTAAAAGATCCGAACATGTTTTGCATGATAATGATTTTGAGTTGCTTAGTGTTCTTTCTATGAAGTCTGTCATGAAATTGCCAAATCAAATTAAAATGGCAAGAGAAAATTTTGTTTTTGACCCCGGAGATTATTATTCTTTGTTCTTGTTAAAACGGCTTGGATTTTGTAATTCTGACCTTCGAGATTATGCCTTTCGATTGTTTTGTGATTTAGGTTTGTTTCTATCGAAAAAAATGGTAAGAACAATTTCTATTTTTGACCCTGGTATCAGTTTATTTGTTTGAATTGTGAATCAAATTTCAGAAAGTTCCTTTGTGCTTAACCTTCATCGTGTTACTAATTCATTTTATTCTTTTATAGGTAATGATGTGAGGTGGTATCCTTCTAAAGAGGGAGGGCATGCGAATGACCTTCTTTCAATCCAAGCCATTTGTGGCTTTCAAAATCTTGAACGATTTTTCATAAGCAAATGGCCCGATTTAGGGACAAATCGCTTTAAAGAGGGAGGGGATGATACGACCACGCCTCGGGCACACTTTTGGACCAGCTCCCTAAGCATTGTTTGCAAATCCATGCGAGTTGAATTAGTTCAATTCCTTCTCGTTGAGATCCGTTTAGCTCGTTTCCAGCTCACTTGAGCTCAAGTCAGCTCATTCGAGCTCAATTTAGCTCAATCTTAACCCAATGAGCTTATTTTTAGCTTTCTTTAGTTTGCATTTATTTTGCTGAAATAAACCATTTAATTTGTCTTTAGTTGAATTAGTTGTTTATTTTAAGTTAATTAATTTGTTAAAATTTGGACAAATAATTAATTAAGTGTTTTAATTATATCTAAATTAAATACTTAATTAATTATGATGTTTTCAATATGTCTGAATTTGTTAATATGTATGGCCGAATTTAATGTGCAAATTATTGAGTTCATATGCTGCTAATTTAATGTGTCTGAAATGCATTTAACTTGCTGATGTTATTTGCTGCAGGTTCATGAACGGATTGGTGCAATGTATGGGAGTGTGCATGCACAATTGAGGTTCAATGGATGGCATTTAAAGTAGCACATACATTTGGGACGTTCATGCAAGAGGGAGTTGCTGAAAGTTCATGTATTTGAAGATTCATGGATCATATTTATGTGGGAAAGTACATGGGACGTTTCATGCATGATTCATGCATTTTCAAGATGACCATTCAAGTATTTTAGGCACATTAATGCCTCATTCAGCCAAGGGAGATGTAGGATCATTAAAGGGCTGCACATTCATGGAATTATGGAGATTCTTAAAGGTTAAGGATGCATGAATGCATCAAGTGAAGCAACATGATGATTCGGTCAATCCATGCATCATCTCCAAACATGAATCGAATTTTTAATGCTTCATTCATGCACATTCAGCTGAATTCAGCTACAACAAATTAATGATTTCTTTCTAGAAATTTCTAGCATATTCATGGCTGAATTCTTAGCCATTAAGTTGCCCATTCGGCTAGCTTAGTCTTTGTCTATAAATAGCTTACTTGTTTATTGTAAAAGGTTACAGAATTTGATTATTAAACTTAATAGAACTTTTGTTCTTGTGAGGTTACCTCCTCTCTTCTTTCGTTCGAGTCTCGAAGCGACTTATCTAGCTTGCTAGTGGCGTCCATCCAAACTCAATTGAACTTATCACCAAACCGGTGTGGCGTTCAACCATATTTTTATACCTTTGGTTCTTACCTCTATATAGGTATTGGGTCAAGGTTCGCTTCTATCCTTCATCAAATTTCACCTTAAGCAATATAAGACTCGGGCAATACTTTTTAGTATTGAACATTCTTGACGTTTAAGTTTTATTTTCCATCTCCATCAATTACCTTTTTCTAACCTACCTTGTTTCTATTCTAAACCGAATTTATCAACACCAAACCACTCATCTAAACCCTCTCAAAGCTTCCGCAACCCTTAGCCTAAATCACCCAATTTTGACAACTCCAACTACTCCTCGTAGACGATCGGGAAACTTTGTGAAACGACTCGATTAACCTGGGCCGGATCACATCATTTGGTATCAGAGCTACTAAAACGAGGAGTACGGATGTTCGTATCAAGCTCGAAATAGGTTCGTAACGTAAAAAAAAGTAAAAAAAAATTGAGTTGGAATTTAATTTTTTTTCTCTTCCTTGTATTTTGTTTACTATTGTATTGGATTTAAAAAAAAGAGAAGAAATTCAGAAAAAAAATTTCAAAAAAAAAGGAAAAAAAAGAAGTGACAAAAAAATCGAGTTAAAAAAAGAAGAAAGAAAAAAAGTGAAAAGTCTTGCGAGTTTTTATCATTATCACTTATTACTCCGATCATCAAGTTTCCCTTCCTACCATTATTTATCCATCCCAACGCCACACTTTAAACCAATTTTCTTCTTTATTTAGCCTACCCTACACTCGACATTATCCCTTGTAACCAATTTGAAACCGACCCTCAAGCAGCAAATTAAGTCTACCGAGACAAATCACGAAATTGTGAGAAGAGGTTGAGTGGAAAAAGGCACGAGTGAAATTACATCAAAGAAAAAGCCAAAATTTGAATGTAAACACGAGTGCGAGTGAAAATCATTATTTCCTTTTCGAGCGAATTTGTGAGGTTTGTGGTAAGGTATTTATTTTCTTTATTATTTTTTTCTAACATCTTCTTGTCATTACTTAATCATGTCTCGAGAAACATTTCCCGAATCAGAATTCCAATATTTGATGCAAGAGATGCGTAGAATGGTGAAATCAAAATTTGATAAATTGCATGATCGATTGGATCGAGTGGAGGAAAGAGCCCGATGGAAGCCAAACTCACCGGGTGAAGAGACGGAGACAAGATCATCACGAAGGCACACATCCATTGATTTTTTGGGAAGAGATTCATACCATGATTCCTATTCAACGAGGAACTCAAGACGAAGCAAAGCAAGTTTTGAGTTTAAAGCTTTCCGAGGTGACGAACGAGAAATCACAAGTAGTCCTTCGTATGCACCGAGGTATTCGTCCGCCAAGAATCAATCTCGAAGAGGTGATCATTTTTTGTATGAAAGTCGTTCCAATTATACCCAACGAGAGTCATTTCGTGCTGATTCATTTGTAACATCTCCATCCTATAATGAAAGAGCGAGGCAAAAAGAAAAAGAAATAATGATACGAGTCATAAAGGCTCAATGATACGAGTCACAAAAGCCCAAATTCTTGAAGGCGAGGCCCAATAAGCAAATTCCCAGCCCAATCAAGAAATCCATCCATACTTAGTTGAAAATCAGGCCAAATTGTCAAAGTGGCCCAAGTTGTAAAGTTCTATTTTTATTTTTATTTATTTATTTATTTAGTTTAAATTTTTATGTCAATATTCAGTCCAAGAGTCCCAGATAAAATGACCTTTGACCAAATTTCCATATTAAAATAATTAGGAGTTTTTTTTATTTTAGTTTTCTAATTAGATTAGGACTAGTTATAAGGCCTATTTAAAGGCATGGCTGTCCACCTTGTTAAACACTTATCATTATTATTAAAATTTCAAATTTGTTGAGAGCAGAATTTTCTTTGAGTTTTCTCCAAGATTTCTCTCTTGAGTTTTCTTTAGAAGTTGTTTTAACAATCTTGTGATTGTGGGAGCCATCTTCAACCTTCTTCTTGCCATTGATATTATTTGGAGGGGAGATTAGAGCCGTTTGAAGGGAGTTGTGAGATCTTTCGAGATTTCAAGGCTTCTTAGGACTTATCTTTTAATTTCTTACTGTCAATTCTTTCTTTATTTCTACTTGTGCTGAATCATTATCTAATCTATTTTCTGTTCTTATTGTGTTTTCAGCCTTTTTCTATCTTAAGGAATCAGCCCAAAATCCCCAATTTCTAGGGTTTTTCCATACTCTTTTTGGGTGAAATTAGATTGTCGAAATTTGGGGAAAACTATCTTGGTGTTCAATTGGGCAGAATCACAATCTCCTTGAGGGTTTCAAGAACCCTAACACTTATTTCTATTCTCAATTTGATTCTTTGCTGATTTGGGGATTTTATTTCAGATCTGGAAATTCAAAGTTCTAATCTTTTAATTTTTCTGTTTCGTTTCGGATCTGATTGTGTAGGGTTTTCGTAGGAGTTTCCCGTGACTTGGCAACTCGATCTTGGTCCGCGCGCAACTCCGGATAATTTGGTATCAGATTTTGGGCGTTTTGGGTGTTCTTGGTTGATTTCTAAACTGATCTCTATTTTTTAAATTACAAACAGCAGTTTTACCCAGAAAAATTTTCGAAAAAAATTCATTTGAGTGGGTAAACGTTTTCTGATTGATCTGAAATTTTACATACATATTTTTGGCACTGTTATTGAATATACAAAAATATTTCCCGCAAAAAAATAAGTCGAAAAAGTCAAAAATTGAAAAAGACGAAATCCAATAAAAAAATTAAAAAATATTCAGCGGGTTGAATTTGGTGCCCAAATTTTCCAGATCAAAAATTAAATATTTGAAGACATTCCAGATTTAATTTTGTGATTTTTTGAGATCGGGAACACCTCGAACGAAGTTGTCAAGTTACTCCGCAGTTTTTCGGGTTTTCTATTTTCAACAATTTTTATTGATTCTTAGCTCTAGGTTTTCATTTGTTTGCTTTTTATTCTTCCTTTACAATATCTAACACCTTCTTGTTTTTTTGTGTTAGTAGGATTTAAACGTGTGCCCAATTCTTCCTCGGTGCAACACGAATCACTTGGTGTCTCGTCAGTTTTTGGCATCCTAGTGCAAATTAGGATTCTTTGGTAGTTTGGTTCACACTCTCTAATTGGTTGATATAAACTCTGATAAAGAACTCACAAGATTGAATTCGACCTCATTGAGAATTTGATTTTTCTTTTTGAGTGATTAATGGTGAGGTTTGCTAACTTTTATTTTTGAGTGTTGAGTGTTTATTTTTACAGGTTTTGAAGATGTCTAAAGGTGATAATAATGATGCACTTATGAAAGTCCAACAACAGTTAGACAGACATACTGCTGCAATCACACAAATAAATGCTACACTTCAAGCATTGAATACTACTTTGAATGAGGTACGAGTGAATCAAAAACATCAATATCGAGATCCAATTAAGGAAGATAGGGATAACCAGCCCCATAGGTGCAACCCTCAACGTGTCCCTAGAATGGATGATGATTGTCATGATCATGGACAATCATCTTTGGCAAAACCAAAGAGCGAGCAGCAACGAGAACATCTCTTTCATACTCGCTGCCACGTACAAGGTAAGCTTTGTAGAGTTATTATTGATGGTGAAAGTTGCTCGAACATAGCCAGCACGACGATGGTGGAAAAGCTTTGCTTAACCACTACCAAGCATCCATAACCTTATCAACTACAAGGGCTTAGCAATGAAGGCCAATTTAGGGTCACTCAACAAGTGCACATCGCCTTTTCTATCGGTAAGTATCAAGACGAAGTTGTGTGTGACGTAATGCCTATTCAAGCCTGCCATTTGTTGCTAGGAGAACCGTGGCAACTGGATCGAAAAGTCACTCACGATGGTCGTACCAATAGGTATTCTTTCAAGCATCAAGGAAAGAAACTCACCTTAGTGCCGCTCACTCTGGAACAAGTCCATGAGGACCAAATCAAACTGAGAAATTCTGTTAAAACAAGTGAGGAAAAAGAAAAAGAGAATGAAAAAGAGCAAAAAGAGATTGAGAGTGAAAAGGAATGTGAAACAGAAAAGAAAATTGAAAAAGAAGTTGAAGAAAGAAGAGAAAATGAGTTAGAAAAAGAAACAAAAGAAAAAGACGAGGAAAGGCTAGTGAGGAATGTTTTCACTAACCAAGATATGAATTTTTCTTGTGTTGCTACTTTTCAGGTTCCCGAAAGATCGAAAGATAACTTTCAACTTCAATACCTCTCAAATGAAAGACGCTTTCATACGATCAACTTAGGTAAAGATGAAATCACACTACATGATCCCGAAGGTAAGCGAGGTAAGGAAATTTTAGAAACCGAGTCCAGTGCAGATTTGAATATTATTAATAAAACTTTTGGTGACTTAGTTCTTAAAAGATCCCCTCATTTTGATCCGATTAATTGTTACTCTTCGATTGTGGTTGATAAAGTCATTATGAAAAGAAGCGTGATTTGTTATTCTCTTGATTTACCTTGTGTAAAATCCTCGAATTTGTCCAAATCTGTTTTGGAGAATAAGGTAACGAAATTTTCCAAATTTGTTTTCAATTTATATTCGTGCCTTAAACAGTTTATGTGGTTGTACATGAAGTTTGAGCTCCATTTGACAAACGTTAACTCAACAACGAAGATTCGACTACACTATGCCCCCGATGAGTGAAGGTTTGTTTTAAATGAAAAAGGTAAAATCGACCCTTATTCTTCTGCTTATCGAGGTAAGATGCTTGAAACCTTTGAAACACTTTTGTACTCCTCGGATAGTGATAAAGATCGTGTTGATGAACACTTAGATCGAAACGTGCTTGACTGTCCTATTTTATTTATTGATGATCTATCTGTTTTGATGGTTGATAAAAAGATTCTTGTTTTTGATAATGCATGTGTGAGTGAATCTATAGACCATCGATTAATGCATGGTATGATTATGCAACTCTGTGAACCATGTGAATCTTTTCAAATACCTACTTGTGACGACTATGTTTACCATTTGATTTATTACTCGCAATTTATTCATGGTTTGTGGGAACAATGTGAGACGACTGAATGCCTTAAAACATGTCCATCTTTGTTTCAAATATTTGATGAGGCAGTGGTGAGTAAATTAGATTGTTTGCATGGTAATCTGAATCTGTCCATTCACATGCGTTATACCTGTTCTATTATGCTTATGATTGGACTACAAGCTTATTTCTGTTGCTATTTACTATCTCATGGCTATTCTTCTCAGTGGACTCAATTGCCATTAGTCCCGTTCGATAGAGGAAAGTCGAGTTCATTTGATTTTTCAGATTTGAGGACGAATCTTTTGAGGAAGGGGAATGATACGAGTCACAAAAGCCCAAATTCTTGAAGGCGAGGCCCAATAAGCAAATTCCCAGCCCAATCAAGAAATCCATCCATACTTAGTTGAAAATCAGGCCAAATTGTCAAAGTGGCCCAAGTTGTAAAGTTTTATTTTTATTTATTTATTTATTTATTTACTTAGTTTAAATTTTTATGTCAATATTCAGTCCAAGAGTCCCAGATAAAATGACCTTTGACCAAATTTCCATATTAAAATAATTAGGAGTTTTTTTATTTTAGTTTTCTAATTAGATTAGGACTAGTTATAAGGCCTATTTAAAGGCATGGCTGTCCACCTTGTTAAACACTTATCATTATTATTAAAATTTCAGATTTGTTGAGAGCAGAATTTCTTTGAGTTTTCTCCAAGATTTCTCTCTTGAGTTTTCTTTAGAAGTTGTTTTAACAATCTTGTGATTGTGGGAGCCATCTTCAACCTTCTTCTTGCCATTGATATTCTTTGGAGGGGAGATTAGAGCCATTTGAAGGGAGTTGTGAGATCTTTCGAGATTTCAAGGCTTCTTAGGACTTATCTTTTAATTTCTTACTGTCAATTCTTTCTTTATTTCTATTTGTGCTGAATCATTATCTAATCTATTTTCTGTTCTTATTGTGTTTTCAGCCTTTTTCTATCTTAAGGAATCAGCCCAAAAATCCCCAATTTCTAGGGTTTTGGGTGAAATTAGATTGTCGAAATTTGGGGAAAACTATCTTAGTGTTCAATTGGGCAGAATCACAATCTCCTTGAGGGTTTCAAGAACCCTAACACTTATTTCTATTCTCAATTTGATTCTTTGCTGATTTGGGGATTTTATTTCAGATCTGGAAATTCAAAGTTCTAATCTTTTAATTTTTCTGTTTCGTTTCGGATCTGATTGTTTAGGGTTTTCGTAGGAGTTTCCCGTGACTTGGCAACTCGATCTTGGTCTGCGCGCAACTCCGTATCACCCAATCCAAGTTCAAGAACGTGATGGGCTCAAATTGCCACAAGGCCCAATAACAAGATCAAAGGCCCGACAAATGCGGTCCAAACTAAATGGGACCATTCAAGAGCTTGTTAGCAAGGCCTTAGATGCATACACGAGAGAACAAGAAAATCAAGATTCACTTTCTTGTTTTCAAGAAAATCAAGAAATCGAATCTTGGCCCAATTTTGCTGTTCGAAGAGATTTCAAGAATCAAGAAAATCAAGATTTCAAATCTTGCAGCCAAAACGCATTGGATCTCCATTACGAGCATCAACGACCCAATTTTGGTAGGAGATGGATCACGAGCCCAAATTCTTGAAGGCGAGGCCCA
Source organism: Gossypium hirsutum (assembly GCF_007990345.1). Lineage (NCBI taxonomy): Eukaryota > Viridiplantae > Streptophyta > Magnoliopsida > Malvales > Malvaceae > Gossypium > Gossypium hirsutum. The sequence continues at coordinate 27,858,323 of NC_053444.1, forward strand.
ATAACCAAAATCCAGCCCAATCAAGAAATTTCTTCATACTTAGTTGAAAATCAGGCCAAAATGTCAAAGGGCCCAATTTGTAAACATCTTACTTGTTTAATTTAATTTTTTAATCTTTAGGAGCATTACATGTAAAATTCGGCCCAAAACAGCCCATATAAGTGCATGGCCGAATTTACCTTGCTATTTTATTAATTAGGTTTAATTTTTTTAGTTACTTGTGAGATTAGGATTTGTTGGAGGCCTATATAAGCATTGGCCAGCCACCCTTTGTGAAAACATCTCATTATTATTTTTTTCTATCAAATTTCAGATTTGTTGAGTGCAGAATTTTCTTTGGGGTTTTCTCCAAGAATTCTCTCTTGAGTTTTCTTTAGAAGTTGTTTTAACAATCTTTTGATTGTGGGAGCCATCTTCAACCTTCTTCGTGCCATCGATATTCCTTGGAGGGGAGATTAGAGCCGTTTGAAGGATTTTGTGAATTCTTTCGGGAATTCAAGGGTTCTTAGGACTTTTCTTTATTTCTTGCTGTTTCGATTTGTTTCTTTATTCCTACTTGTGCCAATTCATCATCTAATAATTTGCTGTTCTTGTTTGTGATATGAGCTCGCCCATGAAGATAGGTGCCGAATCCATGGAGTTGCCTTTGGGGCCAATTACTCGAGCACGTGCCAAGAAGTTCCAAGATGCTGTAGCAAGCTATATTGCTCGATTGTGGAGTGATGGATTGATTGCCCATAAAACGCCTAGCTCAACTAGCTTGATTCGCAATTTCCTACAAGCTGATTTTAGCTTGTGTCAGCTCAATTTAGCTCAATTCGGCACTTAATTAGTTCAAGGAGCTGATTAAATTTATTTTTAATAAATTTAATTAGTTGTGTTAGTTTAGAATCAGCTCAAATCATTTAATTAAATGAATGTGTCTTAATCTGGACATTTTTAATTCAGCTTATTAAATATGTTTTATATTAGTACATGCCTTTAATATGTCCATATTAAGTCATAAATTAAATGTGTTTAGTTTAATTACAAGTTTTAATGTGTCTTGACTAAGACAAATTTATTAGTGGCTGCTAATTAATTAGTCTTAGCCGAATTAATGTGCAGAATTTTAATATGTCCAGCTGCTGATTTCATGAGTATTAAACTTGTCCTAATCACATTTATTTGATGTTTTTTTTCAGCTAGCTTAATGGCAAAGAAAGCTCATAAAGAAGGGGCATGTATTTGGGCACATGCATGGACGGCATTTAAAGTGCAGCTGCCTTGTGTTTCCAGCTGACTTTTCGTGCAGCTCAATGGACTTCTAGCTGCTGTTTTTGAGCTTCTCCAAGGGCCAATTTCGTGGAGAGCAATGGCCAAAGAGTGCCTCATAAATTCCAGCAGCCAATTCATGTGGAGGCTATTCATATTCGGCCAAAGAAGCATAATTTTTGAAGCTGTCCATTTCTCTTCTCCATAGCAGTAATTAAGCTCTTTTAAAACATTAACCGAATGTGAATTTTCTCCATTAAAGGGGCCAGTCGAATCATCTTTTTCTAGAAGGTTAATTTTCAGAATTTCATCACATGAATGTAACTAGGAAATTTCTAGGAAGTTTCCTCAAGAAACTTAAGGCATAAGGATCTAATTAGATAGGCTATTTGGCTGCCTTAGTCAAGCTATAAATAGGTCATGTAATTCACATTTTGAGGTTAATGAACAATTTGATAGCTTTGCTAAATTGTGAGGTTGTTTTCAACTCTCGTTATTCTCCAAAAACTTGTGAGACTTATCAAACATCTTTGTGGCGTCAAACTTGTTTTTGTTTCTTCCCGAACTTATCATTTTAATCCCAAAAGTGTGGCGTTCGATTCATACTAAGGTTCCTATCACCATTGATAGTGAGTCGAAGTTTCTTTCCATTTAACAAACCTTCCATCCATCCTTACCAACCTAAGCATTCTCCTAAGTTACGGGTTAACACATTCCTATTGTGTTAGTTCGGCTTTCGAATCCTTAGCCAAATTGCTTCCATTGTTTTCTAATTCATTTCCTAAACCAACAAAACCTTTTTGAGCCTAAATAAACCTCTTTCTTCTAGCCTATTTTGTAAAGCCTCAATTTACTCCTAATTCACGATCGGGCGATCTTTACGACTCAATTCGATCTCGAGGTGAGGGCGTATCAGTTTGTGTTTCAGCCTTGATTCAAACTCCAAGAACTCTTCATTTAATCGGTTCTTTTATTGGCAACATATAATCGACTCAAAATTCCCCAAAATTTAGGGTTCTTGCCGTTTTCTATTTCTTCTTGTTGGGTGAAATTCGGCTGCTGAAATTTGGGCAATTCATATTGGGTGTTCAATTGGACCGAATCGTAACTTAAATTCACTTCTTGAACCCTTCAATTTCATCTATTTCTTTCTTTTCTTTTTCTTTACCGTCCAAATCCCTAATCTTCCAATTAAAAATCTGATTGTTTCAATCTACTTACTGTTTTGGTGTTCTTGGCAGATTCGGCTTGTGGGATTTCACTATTGGAGTTCGATTTCATCTTCTTGAACTCCGAATACATTTATTCATTCGTTCTTTGTTCCTTGCTGCTCATTTAATTGAATTTGGGGATTTAATTTCAGATCTGATTAGTTTAATCTTGTTCTTTGTTTTAATTTTTCAGATCTGTTCGTTTAGAGCTTTCGTAGGAGTTTCTCGTGACTTGACAACTCGATCTTGGTCCGCGCGCAATCCTATATCAAATAAGAAGAAAGGAAAGACAAGAAATGTTGATGAGAGAAAATGAGCATATATGGAATGAAATCGAGAGACGAAAAAAAGAAATGAAAGAAAAGGAACAAGAAATTGAAAAAGAGAGTGAGATTGAAGAAAGAAACGAGAGTGTAAAAGAAACGAGTGTCATGGAAAAAGAAATTGAGATTGAAAAAGGATGTGAAAAAGAGAAAGAAATAGAAAAAGAAATTGAGATTGAACAAAAGTGTGAGGAAAAAGAGAAAATTGAGAAAGAAAGAAAAGACAATGAGTTAGAAAAACAAACGAGAGAAAAGGAGGCAAAAGAGCAAGAAAAAGTGAGGAATCTGTTTACTAAACCACATGAGAATTTGTCTTGTTTTGTTTCCTCTTTTCAGGTCTCCGGAAGGCCAAGTGACGATAATTTTCAACTCCAATACCTCTCGAAGGAGAGAAGGTTCTGATACGGCCACGCCTCGGGCACACTTTTGGACCAGCTCCCTAAGCATTGCTTGCAAATCCATGCAAGCTGAAATAGTTCAATTCCTTTTCGTTGAGCTCCGTTTAGCTCGTTTCCAGCTCACTCGAGCTCAAGTCAGCTCAATCGAGCTCAATTTAGCTACAATTCAGCTCATTTATTTTATTGGTTGAATAATTAAAGTATTTATTAACTTAGTTTAAGTTATTACAGCTCATAATTATGTTTTGATTTATTTCATGTTTTTAAAGTTGTCTTAGCCGAATTTAATATGTTTAGCTTAAGACTTTATTAAATTTGTCTATTTTAAATTTATGTGTTAATTAATATATCTATTTTTAATTAATTTGTTCATGTTTCATGTAGGTACAGCCGAATGTGGAGATTCATTCAAGCTAGGTGCATGAACGTCTACTTACAATGCATGATGTGGGAACACAATTAAAGATGATTCATGAATGGGCTGGTTCAATGAACGTAAGGATGATGCATGAATGAGTTAATACAATGAATGGAAGAATGCATGAATATTCACTTACATGCATCGGTTGCTGTCCATTGATCTCCTAAGTACCTATTCGGCCAAAAGGCATCTCTTGGAGTGTCCATTCACACCTTGGCCGAACCTAGACATGTCCATTGCTCTCCCATACATTCACCAAGCCTTCAAGTTTATTTCCTTAGCCATGAAGCTGCCCATTGAAGTTCCATTCAGCCGAATTTGGACATAGCCTTTAAAGATACATTTCTAGATTAGTTTTACACATTTAAAGCCGAATTACTTAGTCTTTAAGCTTGTTTAGTATGACTATTCGGCTATCACCTGAACTCTATAAATAGTTCATTTCTCTTTGTAAAAAGGTTACAGAATTTGATCAATTAAACTTAATAGAACTTTTGTTCTTGTGAGGTTACCTCCTCTCTTCTTTCGTTCGAGTCTCGAAGCGACTTATCTAGCTTGCTAGTGGTGTCAATCCGAACTCCATTGAACTTATCACCGAATCGGTGTGGCGTTCAACCATATTTTTATACCTTTGGTTCTTACCTCTATATAGGTATTGGGTCAAGGTTCGCTTCTATCCTTCCACAAATTTCACCTTAAGCAATATAAGTTCCGGGGCAATACTTTACATAGTATTGAATCGTTCTTAATACTTAAGTTCATTTTTTTCATCTCCATCCTATTTATTAAATATAAACTTTATTTCTTTTCTTATTAAACCGAACCTACAAAATATCCGAATTTAGCCTATCTTTTGAACCCTTTTAAAAGTCTTCCGCTTAAACTGAAAACAATCTTCATCTTAAAACAATTTCGAACGAACTTCTCGTCGACGATCGGGCAACTTTGTGAAACGACTCGATTAACCTGGGCCGGATCACATCAGGTTCATTTTGGCTGAAAAAGGTAATGTTCTCAACGATCCTAGTTCGCCTATGCCAAAAGGTAAGCAAGGTATGAATGTTGAAAATTTTAAAGCACTTCTGCCTTACTCGATTGTTGATGGACACACTGTTGATGATTTGGTCTTTAGAAAGAATCTGAACTTTGACGTGGCTATTTGTCATTCTTTGATTGATGATGATCCATTTGTTTTGTCTAATGATAAGAAGATTCTTGCTTTTGAAAATATCATTTTGATGGTATTGGTTGTTTATCTTTAACTTGCAATGGAATGCATGTTTTGGATGCGCAAGATGAAAGTCATATAAAATGTTCATTCTCACTAATCATGTTGAAAAGGAATGGAAATGTATTGATGAATACGCCATTGGCAAGATTTTTGATGAAGAGCGAATAAATCAGCACCAACAAAATCTGGAATTGTGTGATCAAAAGTTGACATATCATCTGCTTGGTTGTGTTGATCATGTGGATTATCTAAATTTTGGTGTGAAATTTCCATGCTTTTGTAAATCTTTTCGAATGAAATTTAAAGGGTTTGCTTGTTTGAATTTGAGTATGTTAACACCCTCGTTGTTTAATTTGTGTAAATTGTTGGAGATAAAAGGACTCTTTTTGCCATTTGGATCGAGTAGTCAAAATCATGTCTTTAATCCTGGAGTTTGCTATTATGAATCATCCATGAAAGAAAGCAAGCATCGTAAAATTTGTTTGAATGAATGTGTAAATAATCTTTGTTTGTATGATACTTTGTCTTTAAGTTTGAAAATGAGCCATGTGAATCTTGTTGGTTTGTTAAGTCAAAATCAAAATTTTGTTTTCGGAGGATGTTCTCAACTGTGGACTAAAAGATCCGAACATGTTTTGAATGATAATGATTTTGAGTTGCTTAGTGCTCTTTCTATGAAGTCGGTCATGAAATTGCCAAATCAAATTGAAATGGCAAGAGAAAATTTTGTCTTTGACCCCGGTGAACACCATTTTATATCATTGCCTAAGGTAATCGAACCATGGAAAGTTGACTTCCAAAACCATAGCTATCAAATGCCTTGTGATTTATGTTTGTTTCCATCGAAGAAAAAGGTAAGAACAATTTCTATTTTCGATCCCGGTATTGGATTATTTGTTCAAACTGTGAATCAAATCTCAAAAAGTTCCTTCGTGTTTAATCTTCATCGTGTCACTAATTCGTTTTATTCTTTTAAAGGCGACAATGTGAAGTGGTACCCTCCTAAAGAGGGAGGGCATGCGAATGAGCTTCTTTTGATCCGAGTTAATTGTGGCTTTCAGAATCTTCAACAATTTTTCGCGAGTAAATGGCCCGATTTGGGGACAAATCGCTTTAAAGAGGGAGGGGATGATACGACCATGCCCCGGGCACACTTTTGGATTAGCTCCCTAAGCATTGTTTGCAAATCCATGCGAGCTGAATTAGTTCAATTTCATTTCGTTAAGCTCCATTTAGCTCGTTTCCAGCGCACTCGAGCTCAAGTCAACTCACTCAAGCTCAATTCAGCTCAATCTTAACCCAATGAGTTTATTTTTAGCTTTCTTTAGCTTGCATTTATTTTGCTGAAATAAACCATTTAATTTGTCATTAGTTAAATTAGTTGTTTATCTTAAGTTAGTTAATTTGTTAAAATCTGGACAAATAATTAATTAAGTGTTTTAATTATATCTAAATTAAATACTTAATTAATTATGATGTTTTAAATATGTCTAAAATTGTTAATATGTATGGCCAAATTTAATGTGCAAATTATTGAGTTCATATGCTGCTAATTTAATGTGTTTGAAATGCATTTAACTTGCTGATTTAATTTGCTGCAGGTTCATGAACGGATTGGTGCAATGTATGGGAGTGTGCATGCACAATTGAGGTTCAATGGATGGCATTTAAAGGAGCACATGCATTTGGGACGTTCATGCAAGAGGGAGTTGCTGAAAGTTCATGTATTTGAAGATTCATGGATCATATTTATGGGGGAAAATACATGGGACGTTTCATGCATGATTCATGCATTTTCAAGATGACCATTCAAGTATTTTAGGCATATTAATGCCTCATTCAGCCAAGGGAGATGTAGGATCATTAAAGAGCTGCACATTCAAGGAATTATGGAGATTCTTCAAGGCTAAGGATGCATGAATGCATCAAGTGAAGCATCATGATGGTTCGGCCAATTCATGTACCATCTTCAAGCATGAACTGGATTTTAATGCTATTTGTGTGAACATGTTAAATACCTGTGTGAACAGAATTTAAGTTAGTGTGAACAACATAGATGCCGAATATCAATAGGCATTTTAGGCTTATAAATAGTTTACTTGTTTATTGTAAAAGGTTACAGAATTTGATTATTAAACTTAATAGAACTTTTGTTCTTGTGAGGTTACCTCCTCTCTTCTTTCGTTCGAGTCTCGAAGCGACTTATCTAGCTTGCTAGTGGCGTCCATCCAAACTCAATTGAACTTATCACCAAACCAGTGTGGCGTTCAACCATATTTTTATACCTTTGGTTCTTACCTCTATATAGGTATTGGGTCAAGGTTCGTTTCTATCCTTCATCAAATTTCACCTTAAGCAATATAAGACTCGGGCAATACTTTTTAGTATTGAACATTCTTGACGTTTAAGTTTTATTTTCCATCTCCATCAATTACCTTTTTCTAACCTACCTTGTTTCTATTCTAAACCGAATTTATCAACACCAAACCACTCATCTAAACCCTCTCAAAGCTTCCGCAACCCTTAGCCTAAATCACCCAATTTTGACAACTCCAACTACTCCTCGTAGACGATCGGGCAACTTTGTGAAACGACTCGATTAACCTGGGCCAGATCACATCATCAAGGCCAACGAAGCGTGGAGGATTACTACAAGGAAATGGAAGTGGCCATGATCCACACCGATGTGGAGGAAGATCGAGAAGCCACCATGGCTCGATTTCTCGCCGGCCTTAACTGAGATATTACAAATATTGTGGAGCTACATCATTATGTCGAGGTCATTGATATGGTCCATATGGCCATAAAGGTTGAAAAACAATTAAAGAGAAAAGGTACATTCCGTTCTTTCCCTAATACTTCTTCTACGACTAGGTGGGGGCAAGGGTCCAACAAACGAGACTTGCCGAGTCAAAATAAAGAAGTAAGTGGAGCTACCAAATTCAACAAACCAATGGCCGAATCGAGTAAAGGAAAGATGGATGCCCAACCAAATAGATCTCGAGACATTAAGTGCTTCAAATGTCTTGGAAGGGGCCACATCGCAAGCCAATGCCCGAACCGAAATGCGATGTTTGTTCGAGATGATGGTGAAATTGAATCCGAAAGTGAATAAGAGAACGAGGCTGTTGAACAACTCAAAGAAGAGGAAGACATCGAACAAGCCGAGAATGGAGAAATCTTGGCTGTGAAAAGAAGCCTTACTTTGCAAGGTGCCGAAAATGATCAACAACGCGAAAACATCTTCCATACGCGATGTCACGTGCAAGGTAAGATTTGTTGCGTGATAATCGATGGGGGAAGTTGTACAAATGTGGTAGTACGTTGATGGTGGAGAAACTCGGATTGGCCACCATCAAACATCCCCATCCGTATAAACTTCAATGGCTTAACGATGGTGGAGAATTGAAGGTGATAATCGATGCTTTGTGACTCGTATCAACCACGCAAGTGCTTATTTCGTTTACAATCGGAAAATATCAAGATGAAGCGAAGTGTGACGTTGTGCCAATGCATGCGGGGCATCTTCTTTTGGGACAGCCTTGGCAATTCGACAAATGAGCAATTCATGATGGATACACGAACTGTTTTTCTTTCAAACATATGGGGCGAATGGTGACGTTAGCTCCATTAACACCCAAACAAGTGTATGAAGATCAAATCAAAATGAGGAGCTCTATTGAAAAATCCAAAGAAAGTGAGCGAGAGCAAAAAATGAAAAGAATGTAGAAAGAAGAAAAGCAAAAGATGAGTGATAAAAAAAGAGAGAGTGATTCAAAAGAGAAAGAAAAGAAACGAGTGATGAAAATGAAAAAAGAGTTTGTATGTAAAAGAAAGAGAAGTTAGGAAATCGATGTTGCTAAAGCAACCATTGTTGGTTCTTTTGTACAAGGAAAGCTTATTTGGTACTAACGAACTTGATGACAACTTACCTTCTTCTGTTTTGTCTGTGTTGCAGGATTTTAAAGATGTTTTCCTGGAAGAAATCCCGAGTGGGTTGCCACCTATTCATGGAATTGAACACCAAATAGACTTGGTGCCGGGGGCTACTATTCCAAACCGTCCTGCTTATCGAAGCAATCCCAAAGAGACGAAAGAACTACAAAAGCAAGTGAACGAACTTCTTGAAAAAGGCTATGTGCGTGAAAGCCTTAGTCCATGCGCCGTGCCTATTTTGCTCGTTCCGAAGAAGGATGGAACGTGGAGGATGTGTGTGGACTGCCATGCAATTAATAAGATAACCATTAAGTATCGTCATCCTATACCGCGATTGGATGATATGCTTGATGAACTAAGTGGCGCAAGTTTGTTTTCAAAAATCGATCTTAAAAGTGGTTATCACCAAATACGGATGCGCGAGGGAGACGAGTGGAAGACTGCTTTCAAAACAAAGCATGGGCTTTACGAATGGCTCGTTATGCCCTTTGGCTTAACAAACGCCTCGAGTACATTCATGAGGCTTATGAATCACATTTTGAGGCCTTTTATTGGTAGATTTTGTGTAGTATACTTCGATGATATATTGATCTATAGTAAAAATTTGGATGAACATGTTTTACATCTAAAGGCTATTTTGGAAGTATTGAGAAAAGAAACCTTGTATGCTAATTTGAAGAAATGTGATTTTTGCACTAACAAGGTTGTGTTTTTAGGTTTTGTTGTTAGCTCGGAGGGTCTTGAAGTAGATCAAGAGAAGATCAAGGTGATCCAAGAATGGCCCCGTCCGATGAATGTCTCCCAAGGTTGAAGTTTCCATGAATTATGATACGACCTCGATTTAGTAGTTGAACCCGAGTCGTTTAGTTCCCGATCGTAAACGAAGAAGTATATTAGACCAGAAGAAGATAGAATATATTTGAGTTCAAAGAAGTAAAGTAAGTCCGTGCAAAGTTGGATATGGATTTGGTTTAAGTCGAAATGGTATAACTAGAATGGCCGAGTTCGGTTTAGGATTAATTAAGAAATGGTATTTGGTTTTGGTACGTTTTGGTATTTGGGAATTGGTACGAATTGGTAAGGGATTTGGTACGAAATGGTAATGGTTCAAAAAGGTCAAGAGTGAACCAACACTAAAGAAAAGTGTCGACCCGAAACTTATAGGACCAAATTGAGTTGGAAATGGTTGATAAGGACCTTGACCCGATACTTAGTAAAGTATGAACCAAAGGTATCAAAGGTGAACGCCACACTCAGGTTTAGGGAGTGATAAGTTCGACAGAAAGACTCGAAAAGATGCCACTAGAAGCTAGATAAGTCTTACGGGTCCCGAACGAAATTTGAGAGAAAATGCCTCACAAATTTGGCAGCAATTCGTTACTTAAAAATGTCAAAAGTCCTTTACAAAGTAAAATTTCAGCTATTTATAAGCAACACCTAAGCTAGCCGAATGGTCACTTACATTCCTTAAAAATTAAGCAAATGAATCACTTAAATGAACTAGCTAGATTCGGCTGAACATGGAGCTCCATTAGACACCTTCTAGATGAAGCATTGGACTTGGAAAAACTTGGATGATGCATGGATAGCTAGGTTCGGCCAATGGGCATAAATTAGCTCATTTATGTTGCAACTTTTGGCTGAAAAGTGACCAGCAATTAAGAGGGTAATGAGCAGGCAATTCAAGTGTGAAAGCTCAACATTGAAGAGTCATGGAGTGTGAACACATGGAACCGAAAAGCCAATATGCATCCAGCAAATGTGAAAGGATTAATTGACAGCTTTGGAGTTGGAAACATTAGCTCTCTTGACTGAATAGTCACCTAGGAATGCCAAATTCAGCTCACCAATTTGATGCATGTATCTCCAGGTTCATTGAATCTATTGTGCATGCACCAAGCTTAAATGCTCCATCCACATTCGGCCAACCTACATAAAACATGAATGAGCTCAAATTGATGTAATATTGGCTGAACATAATTAAAATAAAACTTTGACAAGTTAAACATATTAATTCGGCACTAAAAATCTGCACATATAATTTAGTTTGGACAAAACACATTAAAACATGTAATAAAACTTGACTCATTAAAAATGCATAAAACAATTAATAAGCTGTAAAAATTAAGACAAACTAATGACATGTAAAATAACTCAATTAAGATGCAAAATTAAATTTCTCCAGATTTTAAGTTATGCAAACAACTAAAATTAATTGAGCTGTAATAAACTAATTAAATTGACTCAAAATAATTATTCAGCTACTAAATTAATGTCCAATTGATATTGAGCTGAATCGTAAGTATTTGAGCTGAAATTGAGCTGATTCGAGCTTATTGAGCTTGAAAGGAGCTGGAAACAAGCTAAATGAAGCTCCACAAAATAAGATTGAGCTACGTCCAGCTTGCAAACACGACGAGCCTCGCTTGTAGGCTGAAACAATAGCCGTTCCCAGGGGCGGGTCGTATCAAATTAGCAAGTTTTTACCGATGATTCGTGCCAAACTTCAGCACCTTAGCCGCACCCTTAACTGGGGTTATTCGTAAGAATTCTAATTTTGTATGGGGAGAGGAACAAGAAAAATCCTTTTTGAAAATTAAAGATTGTTTAACTCATGCACCCTTATTAGCATTGCCTAATTTTGATAAAACTTTCGAGTTAGAGTATGATGCATCAGGTTTAGGTATTGGAGCCGTGTTGATGCAAGATGGACGCCCTATCGCGTATTTTAGTGAGAAACTCAACGGTGCCGTTTTAAACTACCTGACGTACGACAAGGAGCTTTACTCGTTGATCCGAGCCTTAGAAATGTGGCAGCACTATCTTTGGCCCAAAGAATTCGTAATACACACCGACCACGAGTCCTTGAAGTATTTTAAAAGGGCAACACAAGTTGAATAAGAGGCATGCTAAGTGGGTAGAATTTCTTGAATCTTTTCCATATGTTATTAAATATAAAAAAGGTGAGGAAAACGTAGTGGCTGATGCACTATCTCGGAGGTATGCTTTACTAAATGTTTTGGATGCAAAATTGATAGGGTTTGTATTTCTCAAAGACTTATATGTCGAAGATGTTGACTTTGGTGAACATTTCAGGTTATGCGAAAAAGGAGCTTATGAGAAGTACTATCGACATGATGTGTACTTATTCCGAGAAGGGAAGCTTTGTATACCCCAAGGGTCCGTTCGAGAGGTGTTGATTGAGGAAGCGCATAGTGGTGGATTAATGGGGCACTTCGGAGTTGCCAAGACTTTAGCCACACTCAACGAACACTTTTTTTGGCCCAAGATGCGACGTGATGTTGAACGATATTGTAATCGATGCATTGCTTGCAAACGGGCTAAGTCACGAATTAAGCCCCATGGTTTGTATAAGCCATTGCCTATTCCCGAAACCCCTTGGTCTGATATCTCTATGGATTTCGTGCTAGGATTACCAAGGAGTAAAAATGGCCGAGATTCAATATTTGTGGTTGTAGATAGGTTCTCAAAAATGGCTCATTTTATAGTATGTCATAAAACTGATGATGCCGTGAATATTGCTAACTTATTTTTCAAAGAAGTGGTCAGGTTGCATGGCATGCCTAGGACGATTGTGTCCGACCGAGACGCGAAGTTTCTTAGCCATTTTTGGAGGTCACTATGGCGGCGTCTTGGAACGAAGCTGCTGTTTTCAACCACTTGCCATCCGCAAACGGACGGCCAAATCGAAGTGGTCAACCAGATTCTGTCTACATTGCTTCGAGCTATTAGTCGGAATAATTTGAAGGCTTGGGAAGAATGCTTACCACATGTGGAGTTTGCGTATAATCGAGCTGTTCATTCAGCTACCAAATTTTCTCCTTTTGAAATTGTTTATGGTTTCAATCCATTAACACCACTTGATTTAATACCATTGCCTTCTAATCAACTTGTTCATGTAGATGGGAAGCGCAAAGCTGATTTCGTCAAGCAATTGCACCAACGAGTTCGAGACAATATTGAGGCCAAGACCAAGAACTATGAGCAACATGCTAACAAAGTTCGTAAGCGAGTTGTGTTCGAGCCGGGAGATTGGGTTTGGTTGCATATGCGCAAGGAGAGATTTCCTATGCAAAGGCGATCCAAACTTCTTCCGAGAGGGGATGGACCGTTTCAAGTCCTTGAGCGAATTAACGATAACTCCTATAAATTAGACTTACCTGGTGAATATAATGTTAGCGCGACTTTTAACGTTTTTGATTTGTCTCCGTTTGATGCAGATTCCGATTTGAGGACAAATTGTTCTGAAGAGGAGGGGAATGATGTGAGCTTGCCTACGAACCAAGTGGAGAACGAACAAGAAGCCATCAAGCTGCCCATTGGTCCAATAACGCGATCTAGAGCTAAACGATTCAAAGATGCTATTTTAGCAATGGTGGAACGGGTTGAGGAAAATGATAGCAAGGAGTTTAAAAACGAGCTGAACATATTCAACTTCTTTGAAGCTGAATTTCATTCTAGCTAATTAATTTGCTGCTGGAATTTTAGACCATTTAAATAAGCATTTAAATAAGTTTCATTACAGCTTTTAAATATGTCTTAATTTATTACAAGTGTTTAATATGTTGATTTGGTTGAATTAAAGGTGTCCAGATGTCATTTAATTTGTCTGAATATATTACATGAATTAATTATGTTCAGCCGAATTAATGTGTCTTGTTTAGTACATATTTAATTCGGCTTAATGTTAATTAGTATGTTCATATTATGTTTTAAATTAATTCAGCTGGATTGAGTTAAATTAATGAGGTTCATTTGTTTTGTTTAGGTTCAGCTGAATGTGGAAGATGCATGGGAAAGGTTGGCCGAATGTGGTGTGCAAGATGCATGCATGTTGGATTCAATGCACCTAATGATACATGCATGAACTACATTAAAAATGGTGTGCTGATTATTGAAGTTCTCTAAGTGACCATTCGGCTAAAGAGATAGTTTTTCAAGCTGCCATTTATTTCCTTCACATTGCTGGATACATTTTGGCCATTTGGTTCTTGGTGTTCACATTTTAAGGCTCTTCAAAACCATCCATTCACACCTAATGTGGCTGCTCAAGTGCCCTCTTTATTATTGATAATTTTTCAGCAAGAGTTGCCTATTGAATGATCATTTAAGATCACCAGCCGAATGTAGCTGCTACATGCATCCCCAAGATTCATTTGCTTAATGTGGAAGCTTCATGTATGGTCACCATTTAGCCGAACCTACATTGGCCATTTTTGTTCAATGTTTGCTTAGAAACTAAGTCTAGAATATGTCCATTCGGCTACTAGGCATTAGGCTATAAATAGTTACTCATTTTCTTGTAAAAGGACTTTTTGCCAAATTTCTGAATGAAATATAATTTTAGTGAGAAATTCACTCTCTTTATTCTTCAAAGCTCAATTGACTTATCTTTACGTGTGGCGTCAATCTGACTTTGTTTCGAACTTATCTCCCTTGGTGTGGCGTTCACAAATATACCGAAGGTTCCTATTTTGCTAAATAGAGGGTCTCGATTTTATCTACCATCCTTTTCTTTTTCTTTGAAACCTTTAAGCCCGGGTCCTTATTTGCTAATAAGGGTTTGTTCTTGTTTCATTGGAAACCATTTATCCCCATTTTGCTTCCTAAGTCATTTAAAACCATTATAACTTATCTTATTGAATTTGAACTAAATCGACACTACCTAAATTCGATCGGGAACATAATACGACTCGTCATATCATCCAAAACGAGCTCGTATGAGGTAGAATTCAGTCTTGTGAGTTCTTTAGTAGAGTTTATATCAACCAATTAGAGAGTGTATGAACCGAACTACCAAAGAATCCTAATTTGCACTAGGATGCCAAAAACTGATGAGACACCAATTGATTCGTGTTGCACCGAGGAAGAATTGTGCACACTTTAAAAATCCTACTAACACAAGAAACAATAAGATGTTAGATAATGTAAAGGGATAATAAAGGAAAACAAATGAAAAACTTATAGCTAAGAATCAATAAAAATTGCTGAAACCAGAAAACCTGAAAAACTGCGGAGTAACTTGACAACTTCGTTCGAGGTGTTCCTCATCTCCAAAAATCATGAAATTAAATCTGGAATGTCCTTAAATATTTAATCTTTGATCTTGAAAGTTTGGGCACCTGATACGACCTCGGCCTCGTTGATGAATCCGAGTCGTTTTTGTTGCCCGATCGTCCTAACGATGAAGTTTCGTTCGTCTTGAATCAAGGAGTTATATTTGTTCAATGAAGGTGTTTATGGTTCATTTAAGGTTAAAAGGAAACGATTGGTAAGATATTTTTGCTAAGAAAGAAAGAAAAACAAATATTAAAGGTATGGAATTTTCGGTTTAAGGTGAAATGGAAAGAAAAGCTTAAAAACAAGAATGAACCAACACTAAGGAAAATGTTGACCCGAATCTTATATGTCTTTAAGGTGGATGAAAATTGATGTAAAAGGACCTCGACCCACTATCTATCAAAGATAGGAACCTCGGTATCAAATGAACGCCACACTTTGGGTGAAAGTGATAAGTTCGGGATGCAAAGAACAAAGGTTGACGCCACTAACTAGTAGATAAGCCAACTAAGTCTTTGGACGAAATTGAGAGAAGAATTCCTCACAAAATACTTAATTCAATAATCAAAATGGCAAAAGTCCCTTTACAAGAAATTCAGCAACTATTTATAGCTTGAGTGACTAGTAGCCGAATAGACAAGTTCAAGACTTAATATCTAAGAAAACATTGAAATAAATTCAGCTTAAATCCATGTATATTGGCCAATGTAGATTCGGCTGAATGGTGACCAAAATTAAAGCTTCCAAATTGATCAAATGAATTTCGGAGATTCATGTAGCAGCCAAACCCACCTAATGAGTTTAATTGACTCATTCATTAGGCAACTCTTGATGAAAAAATGACCAGCATTAAAAGAGAACTTGAGCAGCCTTTTTGGGGTGTGAATGGACGGTTTTGAAGAGTCCCCATGGTGTGAACATGGCTGAACCGAACAGCCATGGTGTGAACAGCCTTTATGCTCCCTTGAGAAGAGAATCGGCCAAGCTTGGAGGGATGAACAACTTGGACACTTTTGGCCGAATAGTTGCCTTGAAAAACACTAAAATTAATCAACTTTAATGCATTAAACCAGCTGCACATGCACCTTCACATTCATTGAATCTACATGCATGAATCGGCCAAATGCAATGAATCTAAGATGCATGCACCTTTGCCGTCCAAGGTAAATTCCTGCACCAAATTAAAACAGCAAATTAATCATGTATAAAACAAATTAAATTCAGCAGCAAATACTTGTAAAAATCTGCACATTTAATCATGTATTAGTTTAGGACATATTTAAAACACTTGAACTAATTAGGACATATTTAATAGTATCTAATTATTATTTGACCAGAAATTAGACTCAATTAATTAACTTAACTAATTAATTAACTCAATTAATGATCTATATGAAGCAAGTGACGTTGAAAGTGAACGAGGTTCGCGACAAAGTGCAAGGATACGAGGTCATCGAGTACGGGAACAAAGAGATCGAGAGAGACCTGATGATGATTTGAAGAATATTAAAATGGCAATTCTTGCTTTTCAAGGAAGGTCAGATCCCGAGGCCTATCCAGCAAAATAAAAATAAACGCGAATGAGCTTAAAATGAGCTAATCGAGCTACGAGTGAGCTCAATGAGATAAAATTGAGCTGAATGCACTTAAAGTAGATTGCACGGATTGCTTAATTTGCTGGCCCATGATTTTTCAAGTAGAACAGCCACGGATTCACCCCAAACTCGATCAACCAAAGCTAAAATTGCGTCTTTGAACTTCTTAGCCCTAGCTCGGGTAATAGGTCCTTTAGGCAGCTCAAGGGAAACATTGTTTGCACTTGATAGCTCATGGGGCTCGATTGCATCAGCAGCAAACTCAACCCGGTGAATATTTTTTTTAATTTTTATTGAATTTCGTAATTTTCAATTATTTTGACTTTTTCGACTGAATTTTTTATGGAAAATATTTTTTTATATTCAATAACAGTGCGAAAAATATGTATGTAAAATTTCAGATCAATCGAACAACATTTACCCACTCAAATGAATTTTTTTCGAAAAATTTTTCTGGGTAAAACTGTTGTTTGTAGTTTAAAAAATAGAGATCAGTTTAGAAATCAACCAAGAACACCCAAAACGCCCAAAATCTGATACCAAATGATAGAGGGTTGCGCAGGGACCAAGATCGAGTTGTCAAGTCACGAGAAACTCCTACGAGGCTCTAAACGAACAGATCTGAAACGAAATAGAAATTAAAAGATTAGAACTTTGAATTTCCAGATCTGGAATAAAAATCCCCAAATCAGCAAAGAATCAAATTGAGAATAGGAATAAGTGTTAATAAAGGTTCTTGGGGAATCAAGAACATGTAATTGAACCCAAAGAATACTCCAATCTGCCGAATCTGAAAAGAAAGACACAAACAGCAAGTTAAATTTCCCCAAAATTCCAGCAATCAAAACAACCCAAATCTGAAAAGAAGAAATCGGCAAGAACAAGGAATTTAGATGATACGAGTTACAAAGGCCTTAGATCCGTACACAAAAGAAAGAGAAAATTAAGATTTACTTTCTTGTTTTCAAGAAAATCAAGAAACCAAATCTTGGCCCAATTTTGCTGTTTGGAGCGATTTCAAGAATCAAGAAAATCAAGATTTCAAATCTTGGAAATCTTGGTCCAAGAAACCGAGTCTTGCAACTAAAGCGCATTGGATCTCCATTACGAGCATCAATGAACCAATTTCGATAGCAGATGGACTACAAGCCCAAGTTCTTGAAGGCAAGGCCCAATAAGAGGATTCCAAGCCCAACCAAGAAGTCAAATCATACTTAGTTGAAAATCAGGCCAAATTGTTAAAGTGGCGCAATTTGTAAAAATTTTAATTGTTTAATTTAATTTTTTGACTTTAGGAGTATTATATGTAAAAATTTGGCCCAAGCAGCCCATTAAAATGACTTGGCCAAATTTCCCTCTTAAATTTGTTAATTAGGCTTTTTTTAGTTTTCCTAATGAGATTAGGAAGTAGTTATAAGGCCTATTTATAGGCATGGCCAGCCACCCTTGTTACACACATTACAATACATTAAAATTTCAGATTTTTGCTGAGTAAAAATTCTCTTAGAGTTTTCTCCAAGAATTCTCTCTTGAGTTTCTTTAGAAGTAGTTTTAACAATCTTTTTGATTGTGGGAGCCATCTTCAGCCTTCTTCTTGCCATTGTTATTCATTGGAGGGGGGATTAGAGTCGTTTGAAGGGAGTTGTGAAATCTTTCAGGATTTCAAGGCTTCTTAGGACTTTATCTTTATTTTCTTGCTGTTCAATCTCTTTTAAATTTCTGCTTGTGTCGATTTTTATTAGCTAATTTGTTTGCTATTCTTGTTGCGTTTTAGCCTTTCTAAAACTCCAAGATCTGATTTGGCACTTCCTTGGACATAAAGAAACGTTTTTGATTTCACAAAAAACCCCTCTTTTCTTGCCGTCCAATCCCTATAACTAGTTTCAATTGATTTCGCAATCTATTTTTAATTTATTTGCTGTTTGTGTTCTTTGATAGTTTCGGCTGATTGGAAGTTGATCTTGGGGCTTAATTTCGTGTTCTTGGCTTCCAAGAACATCTATTCATAAGTGTGTTGATTCTTGGCTGTTCTTTATTGATTTGGGGATTTTTAGTTTTCAGATCTAATTGATTTTAATTAAGTTTTGCTGTTACATTCCAGATCCAAATGTTTAGAGTTCTCGTAGGAGTTTCTCGTGACTTGACAACTCGATCTTGGTCTGCGCACAACCCTCTATCATTAGGAATTTTGAACAAATTTTGCTGCCAAGAATAAAAGGGGCGATTCGATCTTTGGCAAAGAAGAGGGCGAATCAGATTTCGAATGCTTTGGAACGCCTAAAACGTAATAAGAACAACAAACAAACTGATTAAATAAAATCGACACAAGCAGAATTTAAAAGAAAAAAATTGACAGCAAGAAATTAAAAGATAAGTCCTAAGAAGCCTTAAAATCCCGAAAGATTTCACAACTCCTTCAAACGGCTCTAATCTCCCCTCCAAAGAATATCAATGGCAAGAAGAAGGCTGAAGATGGCTCCCACAATCAAAAGATTGTTAAAACAACTTCTAAAGAAAACTCAAGAGAGAATTCTTGGAGAAAAACTCAAGGAGAATTCTGCACTTAAGCAAATCTGAAATTTTTAATATATTTGAGAAGTGAATAACAAGGTGGCCGGCCAAGCACACAACTTCGTCTTGATACTTACCGATAGAAAAGGCGATGCGCACTTGTTGAGTGACCCTAAATTGGCCTTCATTGCTAAGCCCTTGTAGTTGATAAGGTTGCGAATGCTTGGTAGTGGTTAAGCAAAGCTTTTCCACCATCGTCGTGATGGCTATGTTCGAGCAATTTCACCATCAATAATAACTCTACAAAGCTTACCTTGTACATGGCAGCGAGTATGAAAGAGATGTTCTCGTTGCTGCTCGCTCTTTGGTTTTGCAAAAGAGGGTTGTCCACGATCATGAAGATCATAATCAGTTCTAGGGACACGCCGAGGAGCGCGCCTATGAGCAGGAGGCTGGTTATCCACATCGTCTTTAATTTGATCTCGATATTGAGGCTCTTGATTCAACCGCACCTCATTGATAGTAGCAGTCAACGCTCGAAGTGCAGCAGCCTGTTCGTCCAACTGTTGTTGGAATCTTTTAAATATGTCCTCATTATTATCACCTTTAGACATTTTCAAAAACCTGTAAAAAATAAACACTCAACACTCAAAAATAGAGTGTGAGTTCTTTATCAGAGTTTATATCAACCAATTAGAGAGTGTGAACTAAACTACCAAAGAATCCTAATTTGCACTAGGATGCCAAAAACTGACGAGACACCAATTGATTCGTGTTGCACCGAGGAAGAAGTTGTGCACACGTTTAAATCCTACTAACACAAGAAACAAGAAGGTGTTAGATAACGTAAAGGAAGAATAAAGGTACACAAATGAAAACCTACAGCTAAGAATCAATAAAAATTGCTGAAAACAGAAAACCCGAAAAACTGCGGAGTAACTTGACAACTTCGTTCGAGGTGTTCCCGATCTCCAAAAATCACAAAATTAAATCTGGAGTGTCCTTATATATTTAATTTTTGATCTGGAAATTTTGGGCACCAAACTCAACCCGCTGAATATTTTTTAAAATTTTTATTGAATTTCATCTTTTTTGATTTTTTGACTTTTTTGACTGAGTTTTTTTGTGGGAATAATTTTTTTATATTCAATCACAGTTCCAAAAACATGTATGTAAAATTTCAGATCAATAGGACAACGTTTACCCACTCAAATGAATTTTTTTTGAACAATTTTTCTGGGTAAAATAGCTATTTATGCTTTAAAAAATAGAGATCAGTTTAGAAATCAACCAAGAACACCCAAAACGCCCAAAATCTGATACCAAATGATATGGTGTTGCGCACAGACCAAGATCGAGTTTCCAAGTCACGAGAAACTCCTACGAAAGCTCTAAACGAACAGATCTGAAATCAAACAAAGAACGAGATTAAATCTGGAAAATTAAAATCTGAAATAAGAACCCTAAAAATCAGCAAGATCTAATCAAGGAACGAAACACTTATGAAAGAGGTTTCTTGAAACCAAGAACACGAAATTGATTCCCAAGAATGAACTCCCACAAGCCGAATCTGTCAAAGAACACCAAATCAGCAAGCAAATTAGATCGACCAGAATTTCTTGAAACAAATTAGGGTTTATGCGTCAATGAGAAAGAAAGAAATTGAAGGCATAAAACGGCTATTGAGGCTGAGAAAGCGAGGGCGATCTGCTCAATTGACCACCACGAAAGTTTCCCCTAAGTTTCCACAACCAAATTCACCCAAGAAGAATAAGTGTGCATTTGGCAAGAACCCTAGAATTTGGGGATTTAGGGCTGATTGTCGAACTCCAGCAAAAAGTGAAATTGATCAATTCTTTAAGATAAACGAGGGCTGGAACCACAAATAAAACAGCAAATAGATTAGAATTGAGATTCTGCACAAGTAGAATTAAATAAAAGAAATTGAACAGCAAAAATTAATGGATAAGTCCTAAAGATCCTTGAAATCCCAAAAGATTTCACAAATCTCTTCAAACGGCTCTAATCTCCCCTCCAAAGAATATCGATGGCAAGAAGAAGGTTGAAGATGGCTCCCACAATCAAAAGATTGTTAAAACAACTTCTAAAGAAAACTCAAGAGAGAATTCTTGGAGAAAACCTCAAAGAAAATTCTGCACTCAACAAATCTGAAATTTGATAAAAAAATAATAATAAGATGTTTACAAAGGGTGGCTGGCCAATGCTTATATAGGCCTCCAACAAATCCTAATCTAATTAGAAACTTAAAAAAATTTAAACTTAATTAAAAAAAACAAAGGAAAATTCGGCCATGCATCCTATTGGGCTGTTTTGGGCCGAATTTAACATGTGATATTCCTAAAACTTAAAAATTAACTTAAACAACTAAAATGTTTACAAATTGGGCCCTTTGACATTTTGGCCTGATTTTCAACTAAATATGTATGGATTTCTTGATTGGGCTGGGAATTTGCTTATTGGGCCTCGCCTTTAAGAATTTGGGCTTGTGATCCATCTCCTACCGAAACTGGGTTGTTGACGCTCGTAATGGAGATCCAACGCGCTTTGGCTGCCAGATTCGGTTTCTTGGACCAAGATTTCCAATATTTGAAATCTTGATTTTCTTGATTCTTGAAATCGCTCCGAACAGCAAAATTGGGCCAAGATTCGATTTCTTGATTTTCTTGAAAACAAGAAAGTGAATCTTGATTTTCTTGATTTGAGCCCATCACCTTCTTAAGCTTGGGTTGGGCCTTTGTGACTCATATCACTTTATATAGGCCTCTCAAGTGTTTTCCTAATCTAATTAGAAAACTAAAAATAAAAATAAAAAACTCCTAATTATTTTAATATTTAAATGGAAATTTGGCCAAGGGCTTTTAATTGGGCCTCTTGGACTGAATATCTACATAAAAATTTAAACTAAGTATTTAAAAAATAAAACTTTACAAATTGGGCCACTTTGACAATTTGGCCTGATTTTCAAGTAAGTATGGTTTGTCTTCTTGTTCGGGCCTGGAATCATCTTATTGGGCCTTGCCTTCAAGAACTTGGGCTTGTATTCCATCTTCTACCGAAATTGGTTCGTTGATGCTCGTAACGGAGATCCAATGCACTTTGGCTGCAAGATTTGGTTTCTTGGACCAAGATTTCCAAGATTTGAAATCTTGATTTTCTTGATTCTTGAAATTGCTCCAAATAGCAAGATTGGGCCTAGATACGGTTTCTTGATTTTCTTGAAAACAAGATGATATATGGTTGCGCACGGACCAAGATCGAGTTGCCAAGTCACGAGAAACTCCTACGAAAGGTCCTAGACAAATAGATCTGAAAACAAAAACAAAGATTAAGATTAAACCAAATCAGATTTGAATTTAAAATTCCCAAATTCAATTAAAAGAGCAGCAAGAAGAAAAGAAATAGAATCGATGAATCAAACGAAATTGAGAAGAAAGAAAAGATGCGAATCTGCCAAGGAATTGATTCGGCCAAGAATGCCCAATTTCCAGCAATCAATTGATTCCCAAATTGAAAGAGATCCAATCGGCCAAACCCTAGGAATTGGGGATTTTTGGGTTCGAATGGGTGCTGCCAATAGGAGAACAACTTAAACGATGAGATCTTGAGTTTAATCAATGCTGGAAAACAAACAAGAACAACAAAATATTAGATGAGAAATCGGCACAAGTATAAGCAAAGAAAAGTAAAGAAAGAAATCGAAAACAGCAAGAATTAAAGGATAAGTCCTAAAGATCCTTGAAATCCCGAAAGATTTCACAAATCTCTTCAAACGGCTCTAATCTCCCCTCCAAAGAATATCGATGGCAAGAAGAAGGTTGAAGATGGCTCCCACAATCAAAAGATTGTTAAAACAACTTCTAAAGAAAACTCAAGAGAGAATTCTTGGAGAAAACCCCAAAGAAAATTCTGCACTCAACAAATCTGAAATTTGATAGAAAAAAATAATAATAAGATGTGTTTACAAAGGGTGGCTGGCCAATGCTTATATAGGCCTCCAACAAATCCTAATCTCACAAGTAACTAATAAAAATTAAACCTAATTAATAAAATAACAAGGTAAATTCGGCCATGCACTTATATGGGCTGTTTTGGGTCGAATTTTACATGTAATACTCCTAAAGATTAAAAAATTAAATTAAACAAGTAAGATGTTTACAAATTGGGCCCTTTGACATTTTGGCTTGATTTTCAACTAAGTATGAAGAAATTTCTTGATTGGGCTAAATTTTGGTTATTGGGCCTCGCCTTCAAGAATTTGGGCTCGTGATCCATCTCCTACCAAAATTGGGTCGTTGACGCTCGTAATGGAGATCCAATGCGTTTTGGCTGCAAGATTTGGTTTCTTGGACCAAGATTTCCAAGATTTGAAATCTTGATTTTCTTGATTCTTGAAATCTCTTCAAACAGCAAAATTGGGCCAAGATTCGGTTTCTTGATTTTCTTGAAAACAAGAAAGTGAATCTTGATTTTCTTGTTCTCTCGTGTATGCATCTAAGGCCTTGCTAACAAGCTCTTGAATGGTCCCATTTAGTTTGGACCGCATTTGTCGGGCCTTTGATCTTGTTATTGGGCCTTGTGGCAATTTGAGCCCATCACGTTCTTGAACTTGGATTGGGCCTTTATGACTCGTATCATTCCCCCCTTCCTCAAAAAGATTCGTCCTCGAATCTGAAAAATCAAATGGGGACAAGTCAGCCACATTAAAAGTAGAACTTACATTGTACTCACCAGGTAGATCAATTTTATAGGCATTATCGTTGATCCGCTCGAGTACTTGGAAAGGCCCATCGCCCCTTGGGTCCAACTTAGTCTTCCTTTTTGTAGGAAATCGTTCTTTCCTCAAATGGACCCAAACCCAATCTCCGGGTTCTAGTACAGCCCGTTTGCGCCCCTTGTTTGCTTTGTTGGTATTGGCGTCATTTGTTTTGGCTATTCGCTGTCTAGCTGATACGGCCACGCCTCGGGCACACTTTTGGACCAGCTCCCTAAGCATCGCTTGCAAATCCATGCAAGCTGAAATAGTTCAATTCCTTTTCGTTGTGCTCCGTTTAGCTCGTTTCCAGCTCACTCGAGCTCAAGTCAGCTCAATCGAGCTCAATTTAGCTACAATTCAGCTCATTTATTTTATTGGTTGAATAATTAGAGTATTTATTAACTTAGTTTAAGTTATTACAGCTCATAATTATGTTTTGATTTATTTCATGTTTTTAAAGTTGTCTTAGCCGAATTTAATATGTTTAGCTTAAGACTTTATTAATCTGTCCAGCCGAATTTATGTGTCATGTTTATTAATATTCAAGTTGTCACAATGTTAATTAGGATGTTCACATTATGTTTATTAATATTTATGTGTCATGTTTATTAATATTCGGTTTAAGATTAATTAGAAAATGGTATTTGGTTTTGGTACTTTTTGGTATTTGGGAATTGGTACTAAATGGTAAAGGATTTGGTACGAAATGGTAATGGTTCAAAAAGGTCAAGAGTGAACCAACACTAAAGAAAAGTGTCGACCCGAAACTTATAGGACCAAATTGAGTTGGGAATGGTTGATAAGGACCTTGACCCGATACTTAGTAAAGTATGAACCAAAGGTATCAAAGGTGAACGCCACACTCGGGTTTTAGGAGTGATAAGTTCGGAAAAGACTCGGAAAGACGCCACTAAAAGCTTAGATAAGTCTTACGGGTCTCGAACGAAATTTGAGAGAAAATGCCTCACAAATTTGGCAGCAATTCGCTAATTAAAATGTCAAAAGTCCTTTACAAAGTAAAATTTCAGCTATTTATAAGCAACACCTAAGCTAGCCGAATGGTCACTTACATTCCTTAAAAATTAAGCAAATGAATCACTTAAATGAACTAGCTAGATTCGGCTGAACATGGAGCTCCATTAGACACCTTCTAGATGAAGCATTGGACTTGGAAAAACTTGGATGATGCATGGATAGCTAGGTTCGGCCAATGGGCATAAATTAGCTCATTTATGTTGCAACTTTTGGCTGAAAAGTGACCAGCAATTAAGAGGGTAATGAGCAGCCAATTCAAGTGTGAAAGCTCAACATTGAAGAGTCATGGAGTGTGAACACATGGAACCAAAAAGCCAAGATGCATTCAGCAAATGTGAAAGGATTAATTGACAGCTTTGGAGTTGGAAACATTAGCTCTCTTGACCGAATAGTCACCTAGGAATGCCAAATTCAGCTCACCAATTTGATGCATGTATCTCCAGGTTCATTGAATCTATTGTGCATGCACCAAGCTAAATGATTCTCCACATTCGGCTCACCTTGCTAAATGAACCCCCACATTCGGCCAACCTACATAAATAGGAAAAACTAAGATTAATGTGGTATTTAGCTGAACTAAATTAAGAATAAAAACAAGACACATTAATTCGGTCAATAATGACACTAAAATCAGCTCATTAAATTCGGCAGCTTTAAAGCAATTTTAAATCATGTAATAAAACTTGACATATTAAAAACATGCAACAAACATATTAAAAGCTGTAATAAACTAATTAAATCGACTTAAATGTTCAGCTATTAAATTTAACCTAACATTAATCCCTTGTAAAGCCATTTGAAGCCGACCCATTGAACTACGATAAGGTCACGACGAGTCGCTTACGAAATCACGAGAGGAAATTGAGTGGAAAAAGGCACGAGTGTTGTGAGAGCATTAGAGAGAGAAGAAAAAGCCATTAAAGAGTGTAAACACGAGTGGAGTGCCAATTTATTTTCTTTTTGAGTGACTTGTGAGTTTTTGTTGTGAGGTTATAATTTCATATATCAAGAAGTCCTACAATAAACATGGCAGAAAGGCAACCTGTTCGAAATGTGCCGGACTTGAATTTACAAGCATTGCTACGCGAGGTGGAACGATTATTCGATCAAAAGTTAGAACCGATTCAAGATAGACTTGATCGTGTGGAAGGAAGAGCCCAACGAAGGAGAACTCCCTTAAGCCCTCCGAGAAATCGAGGACGGCAATCTGATTTAGATGATGAATCTTCCGAGTCGATTGAATACGAAAGTGATCAAGGGTCCAATGCGAATGTTCAACAAAGAGGCCAACGCAACCGAGGCCAACGAAATTGAGGGAGGTTCGATGATGACTTGAAAAGCATTAAGTTGTCAATCCCTTCATTCCAAGGCCGATCGGATCCTGAAGCTTATCTCGAGTGGGAGAAAAAGATCGAGCTTATATTTGAATGCCATAACTATTCTGAGGCCAAGAAAGTTAAGTTGGCTGCTATCGAATTTTCGGACTACGCAATGGTGTGGTGGGACCAACTTACAACTAGCCGAAGGCGAAATGGCGAGCGTCCTATCCAAACATGGTCCGAGATGAAGGCTGTAATGCGACAACGTTTCATCCCTTCGTACTACCATCGGGAGTTGTACCAAAAACTTCAAAATCTTACACAAGGGACGAGAAGCGTGGAGGATTACTTCAAGGAGATGGAAGTGGCCATGATTCGAGCGGATGTGGAGAAAGATCGAGAGGCAACTATGGCTCGTTTCTTAGCCGGACTTAACCGTGAAATTGCCAACATAGTTGAGTTGCAACACTACGTAGAGATCGTCGATATGGTTCACATGGCGATCAAGGTCGAAAAGCAACTCAAAATGAAAGGAGCCGTACGTGGTTATTCCTCTTCGAATGCATCTAAGTGGAACCAAGGGGCAAGTAAGAATGTTTCAACGAATCAATCAAAAGAAACTGTGGTGCCCATGAAGTCCAACAAGTCTGTGGCCGAATCTAGCAAAGGTAAGGCCATTAAAAATACTCAATCCCGAACACGTGATATTAAGTGTTTTAAGTGCCAAGGGAGAGGGCACATCGCAAGCCAATGCCCAAATCGTAACACAATGATCATGCTTCCCAATGGTGAGATTGAATCGGAGGATGAAGTAGACAAAAACGAAGAAGAAGTTCAACATCCATCCGAAAATGAAGATGAAGTAGAATTTGCTGTTGAAGGTGAAATGCTCGTTGTAAAAAGAAGTTTTAGTGTGCAAAGCTCTATGGGTGAACCACAACGCGAGAATTTGTTTCATACCCGATGTTATGTTCATGGAAAGGTTTGTAGCGTTGTAATCGATGGCGGGAGTTGCACAAATGTTGCAAGCACACTTATGATCGAGAAGTTGTCCTTGCCGACCCTTAAGCACCCGAGTCCCTACAAGTTACAATGGCTCAATGAAGGAGCCGAACTTAAGTAACCAAACAAGCCTTGATTCCCTTTTCAATTGGAAAGTACCAAGACGAGATTTTGTGCGACGTTGTGCCCATGCATGCGGGCCATTTACTGCTTGGGAGGCCGTGGCAATTTGATCGGCAAGTCAAGCACGATGGGTTTTCTAACCAATATTCGTTCAAGCACAAAGGCAAAAATATCACTTTGGCCCCATTGTCTCCACAACAAGTGATGGAAGATCAACAACGATTAAAGCAATCCTTGGAAGATTTGAATGAACAAAAAAAGAAATTGAGAGAGAGTGAAAAGGAAAAGAAAAATGATTCAAAAGAAAAGAATCGAGATTGTGAGAAAAACAAGATCAAAGAAAAAGAAAGTGAAAGAAATTTGAGTGAGAGAAAGAAAAATGTTTTGATTAATCGTTGTCTTCCTGTCTCTTCATTTTTTCAGGTTAAACCAAACAAGGAATTACGATTACATTATATTCCTGAGAAGAGAAGGTTCATATTGCGAGAGAATGGTAAAACTGATCCTCAAATCTATAATCTCAAGGATAGACAAGGTTTGGTTTCTGAAGAACTAAAAACATCTCTATTTTGTTCAAAAGGTGATGACATTCGTGAATATGACAAGTTTGATGAAGAAGTGGAAGATTATTGGCCAGTACTAAGTTTAAATTTGCAAAACTTGGTTCGACTAAGTGATCTTGTTTCTTTTGACCGATTAATATTTTTTTCACATCTTTGTTTAAAAGACTTTTTGTGGATTTGTGGTTATTCGTTAAAATCTATTCGTCCATTGGATGGGATTTTTTATGGTGAAGATTTGACCAATCGATTTAATTGTTTGATTCATGAGTCTTCGAATCCATTTGATGGAGTGTGTTGTGGGATATGTGTTTATTTGCATGAACTGTTCATATTCGTAGAATTATTTCCCATGTCTAGATCCTTGATGAATTTGAAAAATCAATGTGGAAAGGTAAGGCTTATTTATATTTTGAATTCGGCAATAGTTCTTTTCCTCCAATTGAGAATGAAAATTTGGAAAGAGTTCGCAAGTTTTTAGTTCATTGTGTCATTCATAATTTTCTTTATTGTGTAGGTGACATTGTGTGAAAGCTCAACATTGAAGAGTCATGGAGTGTGAACACATGGAACCGAAAAGCCAAGATGCATTCAGCAAATGTGAAAGGATTAATTGACAGCTTTGGAGTTGGAAACATTAGCTCTCTTGACCGAATAGTCACCTAGGAATGCCAAATTCAGCTCACCAATTTGATGCATGTATCTCCAGGTTCATTGAATCTATTGTGCATGCACCAAGCTAAATGAATCTCCACATTCGGCTCACCTTGCTAAATGAACCCCCACATTCGGCCAACCTACATAAATTCGGTCAACAATGACACTAAAATCAGCTCATTAAATTCGGCAGCTTTAAAGCAATTTTAAATCATGTAATAAAACTTGACATATTAAAAACATGCAACAAACATATTAATAAGCTGTAATAAACTAATTAAATCGACTTAAATATTCAGCTATTAAATTAATGTCTAGTTGATATTGAGCTGAATTGAAAATGTTTGAGCTGAAGTTGAGCTAATTCGAGCTTATTGAGCTTGAAAGGAGCTGGAAACGAGCTAAATGAAGCTCCACAAAAATATAATTGAGCTACGTCCAGCTTGCAAACACGACGAGCCTCGCTTGTAGGCTGATGCAATGGCCGTTCCCAAGGGCGGGTCATATCAACACTACTCGACAAGAGACTCTTATCAAGACTTCTATTCAACAAGGCGTTCGAGACCAAAAGAAGCAAACTCCGAGTTTGAGTCTTTCCGAGATGATAAACGAAAAGGTAAACGTGTCTCTACAAGTGCCTCAATTTATTCATCTACAAAGGATTATTTACAAAGAGATGCACGTGTTTCAAGAGTGTCAAAGTACTCGGCTACGGAAGATTTATTACAAAGAGATGATTGTCATTTGTATGAAGAATCCTTTTCTTATTCTCAACAAAAGGTTTCTCATTTTGATGATTTCTACTTTTGTAATGGAATTGAAATAGCATGTGAAAAAGAAAAAGAGCACGAGCGAGAAAATGAAAATGAAAAAGAAATGATAGAAAAAGAAGATGAGTGTAAGATAGAAAAGAAAATTGAAAATGAGATTGAGAATAAAAACGAGTGCGAAAAAGAAAAGGAAACCGAAAAAGAGAGTGAGATTAAAGGAAGAAACGAGAGTGCAAAAGAAATGAGTGATATGGTAAAAGAAAGAGGATTTGAAAATGAGTTGGAAAAAGAAAGAAATGAAAAGGATGAAAGTGAAAAAGAAAGGAGTGTTGTTACTAACCATCCTATGAATTTTCCTTGTTTTGTTTCTACTTTTCAGGTTTCTCGAAATCCCATCGATCAATTTCAACTTCAATACTTTTCTAAGGAGAAACGATTTCGATTAGTCGAGAAAGGTAAGATCGTAGATGACCCTAGTCCACAAGTGCTTAAAGGTAAGCCATGTAAGGGATCTACTGTATTTGAGTCTTCTCAATCTTACTTGATTCTTGATGACGAGATTAGCAAAGACTTAGTTTGTGAGAAAGTTTTTCATCTTGATCTGATTGGAAATCATAATTTGATTGTTGATAAATGTGTTTTACATAGTAATGTGAAATATCTTTCTGCTCATGAGCCTATCATTGTCAAGATTGATCAAGAAGTAAGTCCAGGTAAGCCCAAACAAAATTTGGGATTGTGTGATGAAAAGTTGACATCTAATCTGTGTGCTTGTGATGATCATGCGAATTATCTAAATTGTGGTGTGAACTTTTCTTGTTTACGTGTGCGAATGAAATATGAAGGGTTTGATTGCTCGAATGTATGTATGCCTAACTCCTATTTGCTTGACATGTGTGAAGTCTTGGTGAAGAAGAAATTTTTGTTGCGTTGCGAAACGACCAATGAAAATCGCGTTTTTAAACCCGGGATATACATTCCTAAGTTAACGTCAAGCCAAGCAAGAGGAAGCTTCGTTTTTGACCCCGGAGATTATTATTCTTTGTTCTTGTTAAAAGGGTTTGGATTTTGCAATTTTGACTTTCGAGATTATGTCTTTCGACTGTTTTGTGGTTCGGATTTGTTTCTATCCATGAACTTTTTGATTCATTTTGGAAAGGTAAGACCGAATTTCATTTTTGGTCCTGGCATTGGGTTAAGCATCCCAATTTTGAATAAGCATCTAAAAATATCATTTGTGTTTATAATTTTTAGTGTCTCTAATCCCTTTCATTCTTGTGTAGGTGACACTCTAAATTGTTTCCCTCTCAAAGAGGGAGGGCGTGGAAATAATTCAATTTCTTATCGAACCATTTGTGATTTTCAAAGTTTAGGAAATGATTCTATTCGGATCATGAACAAAAGGGTTCGAGATCTTGAAAAAAATTTTCTCGAGCAAATGGCCCGATTTGAGGACAAATCGCCTTAAAGAGGGAGGGGATGATACGACCACGCCTCGGGCACATTTTTCGATCAGCTCCATAAGTATTTCTTGCACACCCATGCGAGCTAAATTAGCTCAATTGCATCTCGCTGAGCTTCGTTTAGCTTGTTTCCAGCTCAATGGGATCATTTTGCTCAATTTGAGTTTATTTTAATTCTTAAATTTTCATTTGCTAAAATAAATTGAATAAGTTAGTTTATTTATTTATTCCAGCACAACTAAGTGTTAGTATTAAATTTATTAAAATTGGACATTTTAATTAGGTGTTTTAAATATGTTTTATATTTATGTTT
Organism: Gossypium hirsutum; assembly: GCF_007990345.1. Classification (NCBI taxonomy): domain Eukaryota; kingdom Viridiplantae; phylum Streptophyta; class Magnoliopsida; order Malvales; family Malvaceae; genus Gossypium; species Gossypium hirsutum. Next base: position 27,889,300 of record NC_053444.1, read on the forward strand.
TTTTAATGTGTCCTATTTTCATACATAGCATAAATATGTCTAGGCTATTACATCTATTTATTATGACGAATTTAATGCTGCCACTGCATGTTATAAATATGTCTGGACGAAATTAATGCTGCTGCTACATGTTTGGACGAATTTAATGTATGTTTTTAAGGTGTCCAGCTGAATTTAATTGTCATTACATCATTTAATTTGTTTTGCTACAACCGAATTTAATGATGTCTTAAATGGTGTCCAGTTGAAGTTAATTGTGGCTGCCGAATTAAATATGTCTAGTTAACCATTTAATGTTGTCTTAACATGAATTAATGGTTGTTGCATGCAGGTACATGGACAGCATTAAAAGAAGTGGTTGTTGCCGAAATTAAAATTGCTGGAATTAATGTGCAACAAAAGCAATTATGGACGGCCATTCAATGGATGCTGGAAGCATTTAAGGAGCTGCTTGTGCTTTTTCATGTGGCCATTTAATGGACGAAATTAAAGAAGCTGCTTGCTGATTTATTGTGCAGCAAAGCCATGAATTAAATGTGATGTTCCACATGCAAGGAATGTCCACTTAATGAGCTGCTGATTTATTTTTTTCGTGCACAACAAGGGATCCATGAAGAGTTGCTGATTCCTCTTTTCCATGAGCCATTTTCGTTCTTTTCAAATGCCATAAATGTGCCGTCCATGTGAGGGAATGTGCCTCTTCGTGGAGATTAAAAAGCTATGACTCCTCAAATTTATTTGGCAGCCCATTTCTCTTCCCCAAGTTGGCCTTTGAGCTCCCCAAGCATCCATAAGAGCTTTCACACAAGTTGGACAAATTTAGGCCAATCTAAACAATTCTATTCAGCCATTTCAGCTCAACCATCACCTCATTAATTCAAGGCTATTAGAAGACATCAAATGGCTGTCCATTGACGTCTCCAAAGCTGGGAATCTTCAAGAAAGCTTCAAGGGACGTTCTAGGAAGCTACATGAAATTTTCAATTCATTTGCTTTGAAAATAAGCTGACTTTTTAGCTGCTCAAGTGTCCATTCGGCTAGCCTAGGAATTTAGCTATAAATAGTTTGCTTTGTAATTGTTTTGGGGTTAGACAATATACTTTTAAACTTTATATGAAATCTGATTACTTTGTGAGTTTGTTTTCAACTCTCATTGTTCTCCAAAGACTCGTCTGACTTATCAAGTAACCCTTGTGGCGTCAACCCGTCTTTCTATCCGAACTTATCACTTTAATCCCGAAAGTGTGGTGTTCGATTCGTACTGAGGTTCCTATCATTTTTGATAGCGGGTCGAAGTTTCTATCCACTTAACAAACCTTCCATTGACACCTTACCAACCTAAGCATTCTCATAAGTTATGGGTTAACACACTACTATTGTGTTAGTTCGGCTTTTGAATCCTTAGCCAAATTACATCCATTGTCTTCTAATTCATTTCCTAAACCAACAAAACTCTTTTGAGCCTAAATAAATCCTTTTCTTCTAGCCTATTTTGTAAAGCTTTCAAATTACTCCAATTCACGATCGGGCACATCTACGACTCGACTCTCCTTCCCGAGCCGGGGCACATCATAATGTGTTTAAGGGTGGCTGGCCAAGCCACATATATAGGCCTCCTAACTACTTTCCTAGCCCTACTAGGAAAACTAAAAAAAAAATCCTAATTTTGACTTTCAAAGGGGAATTTCGTCCAAGGCCTTTTAATGGGCCTCTTGGACTGAATTTTTACATAGAAATTTATTCATAAAGTCTAAAAATTAAAATTAAGTATTTAAAGAATTAAATTGGGCCACTTTGACAATTTGGCCTGATTTTTAGCTAAGTCTAATTTAAACTTCTGGATTAGGCTTGGAACATCTTATTGGGCCTTATCTTTAAGAACTTGGGCTTATAATCCGTTCTCTCTCGAAATTGGCTTGTCAATGCTCGCAACTAATATCCAATGCGCCTTAGTTGCAAGATTCGATTTCTAGGACCAAGATTTGAAATCTTGATTTTCGTGATTCTTAAAATTGCTCAAAACAGCAAAATTAGACCAAAATTCAGTTTCTTGATTTTCTTGAAAGTAAGAAAGTGAATCTTGATTTTCTTTTTCCTTCGTATACACATCTAAGGCCTGTGACTCGTATCAAGACTGAATTCTACCTCATTGAGAATTTAAATTTTCTTTTTGAGTGATTAACGGTGAGGTTTGCTAACTTTTATTTTTGAGTGTTGAGTGTTTATTTTGCAGGTTTTTGAAAATGTCTAAGGTTGGTCAAGGTGATAATGACCATAATGATGTCTACGACACATTTACAAAATTCCAACAACAGTTAGACAAACAGGTTGCCTTACTCAGAACTTTCAGTGCTACTTTAAATGAGGTGCGATTGAATCAAGAACCTCAGTATCGAGATCCAATTAAAGATGATGTGCATAACCAGCCTCGTGCTCATAGGCACACTCCTAGACGTGTCCCTAGAACTGACTATGGCGTTCATGATCGCGGACAACCCTCTTTGGCATAACCAAAGAACGAGCAGCAATGAGAACATCTCTTTTATACTCGCTACCATGTACAAGGTAAGCTTTGTAGAGTTATTATTGATGGTGAAAGTTGCTCGAACTAGCCAGCACGACGATGGTGGAAAAGCTTTGCTTAACCACTACCAAGCATCCACGACCTTATCAACTACAAGGGCTTAGCAACGAAGGCCAATTTAAGGTCACTCAACAAGTGCGCATAGCTTTTTCTATCGGCAAATATCAAGACAAAGTCGTGTGCGACGTAGTGCCTATTCAAGCCTGCTGATACGACCCCGGCCTCGTGGATGAATTTCGTTCATCTTGAATCAAAGAGTTATATTTGTTCAATGAAGGTATTAATGGTTCATTTAAGGTTAAAAAGAAATGGTTTGTAAGGTATTTCGGCTAAGAAAGAAAGAAAACAAATATTAAAGGTATGGAATTTTCGGTTTAAGGTGAAATGGAAAGATAGGCTTAAAAACAAGAATGAACCAACACTAAGGGAAATGTTGACCCGAATCTTATATGTCTTTAAAGTGGATGAAACGGATGTAAAGGACCTCGACCCACTATCTATCAAAGATAGGAACCTTGGTATAATTTGGGTTGAATGCCACACGTAAACGTGATAAGTTCGATTGAACAAAAACGGTTGACGCCACTAACTACTTAGATAAGTCAATGAAGTTTTTGGACGAAATTCAAGAGAAGAGTTCTCTAAACAAATTGACAGCATTTCATTAAGGTTCAAAAGTCCTTTACAAAATGAATTTAACAACTATTTATAGACAAATACTGAGCTAGCCGAATAGTCACATGAATTCTTAAGTATTAAGCAAATGAGTTCCTTTAATGTCAATGGATAGGTTAGGCTGAATGGGGAGCTCCAATAGTCATCTTCTAGATGGATAATTGAACTTGGAACTTGAGTAAATACATGGCAGCAGCTACATTCAGTTGATGTGCTTAAAGGAGTTCATTTAATTGGCAACCATTGCTGAAAAATTACCAGCAATTAAGGAGATGTTGAGTAGTCACTTCAAGTGTGAAAACCAAGTTTTGAAGAGTCCTTGAATATGAACACCTTGAACCGAACAGCCAAGATGTATCCAGCAATGTGAAAGCTGATACGGGGGTTGCGCGCGGACCAAGATCGAGTTGCCAAGTCATGGGAAACTCCTACGAAAGCTCTAAACGAACAGATCTGAAAATTAAAACAAAGAACAAGATTAAACGAATCAGATCTGAAATTAAATCCCCAAATTCAATTAAATGAGCAGCAAGGAACAAAGAACAAATGAATAAATGTATTCGGAGTTCAAGAAGATGAAATCGAACTCCAATAGTGAAATCCCACAAGCCGAATCTGCCAAGAACACCAAAATAGTAAGTAGATTGAAACAATCAGATTTTTAATTGGAAGATTAGGGATTTGGGCGGCAAAAAGAAAAGAAAGAAATAGATGAAATTGAACGGTTCAAGAAGTGAATTTAAGTTACGATTCGGTCCAATTGAACACCCAAGATGAATTGCCCAAATTTCAGCAGCCGAATTTCACCCAACAAGAAGAAATAGAAAATGGCAAGAATCCTAAATTTTGGGGAATTTTGAATCGATTAGATGCTGCCAATAAAAGGAGCGATTAAATGAAGAGTTCTTAGAGTTTGAATCAAGGCTGAAACACAAACAAAAACAGCAAAGAAATTAGATATAGATTCGGCATCAACAGAAATAAAGAAAAGAAATTGAACAGCAAGAATAAAAGATAAGTCCCAAAGACCTTGAAATCCCGAAAGATCTCACAAATCTCTTCAAACGGTTCTAATCTCCCCTCCAAAGAATATCGATGGCAAGAAGAAGGTTGAAGATGGCTCCCACAATCAAAAGATTGTTAAAACAACTTCTAAAGAAAACTTAAGAGAGAAATCTTGGAGAAAACTCAAAGAAAATTCTGCTCTCAACAAATCTGAAATTTAAGAATAATTCTAAGTGTTATGTACAAGGGGTGACCGGCCATGCCTTTAAATAGGCCTCAATTAATCCTAATCTACCAAGTAACTAATAAAATTAAACCTAATTAATAGAATAAATAAAGGAAAATTCAGCCAAGCATATATATGGGCTGTTTTTGGGCCAAATTTTACATGTATGTTCCTAAAGCTTAAAAAATTAAATTAAACAATTAAAATGTCTATAACTTGGGCCCTTTGACATTTTGCCCTGATTTTCAACTAAGTATGAAGGAATTTCTTGATTGGGTTGGAATTTGGTTATTGGCTCGCTATGTGCCCTCTCCCTTGACACTTAAAACACTTAATATCACGTGTTCGGGATTGAGTATTTTCAATGGCCTTACCTTTTGATACGAGTCATAAAGGCCCAATCCAAGTTCAAGAACGTGATGGGCTCAAATTACCACAAGGCCCAATAACGATATCAAAGGCCCGACAAATGCGGTCCAAACTGATATGACCCTGGTCAACGATGCCCTTGATTTCAGCTTGAATTCAGCTCCTCAAGCTCCATTTAGCTTGGTTCAGCTCACCGAATTTTATTTTAGCTCACATGAGCTTAATTCAGCTCGTTTGAGCTTGGTTTAAATTCAATTCAGCTCATTATTAGCTCTTTAGCTAAATTAACTTTATTTGCTGGAGTTTTAGACCATTTAAATAAGCATGTAAATAAGTTTCATTACAGCTTTTAAATATGTCTTAATTTATTACAAGTGTTTAATATGTCTTGATTTGGCTGAATTAAAGGTGTCTAGATGTCATTTAATTTATCTAAATTATTACATGTTTTAAATTTGTCCAGCCGAATTTATGTGTTATGATTTGTTAATATTTAAGTTGTCTCAATGTTATTTAGGATGTTCACATTATACTTTAATTTAGTTCAGTTGAATTTGCTTGAAATTAATTAAGTTCATGAGTGTTTTTAGGTGCAGCCGAATTTGAAGATGAATTGGGCAGATTCATGCATGGAGATTCAATGAATTTGAAGATGCATGTGCAGCTGATTTAATGCATTAAAGCTGATTAATTTTTGGAGTTTTTTTAAGGCAACTATTCGGCCAAAGTGACCAAGCTTTTCATCTTTTCAAGATTGGCCGATTCTCTTCTCAAGGAAGTATAAAGGCTGTTCACACCATGGTTGTTCGGTTCAACCATGTTCACACCTCATGGCCCTTCAAAACCGTCCGTTCACACTTCTAAATGGCTCTTCAAATTGCCAATTAATGCTGGTAATTTTTTAGCAATAGTTGCTTCATGAATGACCCCATTATGTTCATTGACCGAACCTAGCCTATTCATGCACATCCAAGATGTTCAAGGTGCATTTGCCCATCTAGAAGATGACCATTGGAGCTCTCATTCAGCCGAATCTACATGGGATAATAATTTTGCATTCATGCTGAATTTTAGTTCATTGTTTACTTAGAAACTAAGTCTTGAATTTGTCCATTCGGCTACTAGTAGGAAGCTATAAATAGTTGTTGAATTTCTTGTAAAGGGAATTTTGACTTTTGATCATTTGAATGAACTTTGTTCAAAGAGTGAGTTTTCTCCTCTCTAAATTCGTACGAGTTTCGATCTGACTTATCTAGCGTGCTAGTGGCGTCTATCGTTCTCTTTTGAACTTATCACCTTGCTTTGGTGTGGCGTTCAACCTTCTACAATTCCGTAATCCCACCTTGAACCGAATAGAAATCGGGGTGACACTTTTAGTGTTGAATCGTTTCTGGTGTTTAAGCTCATTTATCCATTCCACCGACTGTCCTAGATTTTACCCAACTATAATATCTTTTTACAAAACCGAGCCTTCATTTATCAACTTCCATTTTTCTTATTTTTATACTTAAATCGAGCCTACTACCCTTATAAATTTACCATCACCTTAGCCAACCTTTAAAACCATTTGAAAGCTTCCGCATCTTTAGCCTTATTTCATCCTATTTCCGATAACTCAACTATTCCTCGTCGACGATCGGGCAATCAAGTGAATCGACTCAATCAACCGAGCCGGATCACATCACAAACTAAATGGGACCATTCAAGAGCTTGTTAGCAAGGCCTTAGATGCATACACGAGAGAACAAGAAAATCAAGATTCACTTTCTTGTTTTCAAGAAAATCAAGAAATCGAATCTTGGCCCAATTTTGCTGTTCGAAGAGATTTCAAGAATCAAGAAAATCAAGATTTCAAATCTTGGAAATCTTGGTCCAAGAAACCAAATCTTGCAGCCAAAACGCATTGGATCTCCATTACGAGCATCAACGACCCAATTTTGGTAGGAGATGGATCACGAGCCCAAATTCTTGAAGGCGAGGCCCAATAACCAAAATCCAGCCCAATCAAGAAATTTCTTCATACTTAGTTGAAAATCAGGCCAAAATGTCAAAGGGCCCAATTTGTAAACATCTTGTTTAATTTAATTTTTTAATCTTTAGGAACATTACATGTAAAATTCAGCCCAAAACAGCCCATATAAGTGCATGGCCGAATTTACCTTGCTATTTTATTAATTAGGTTTAATTTTTTTTAGTTACTTGTGAGATTAGGATTTGTTGGAGGCCTATATAAGCATTGGCCAGCCACCCTTTGTGAAAACATCTCATTATTATTTTTTTCTATCAAATTTCAGATTTGTTGAGTGCAGAATTTTCTTTGGGGTTTTCTCCAAGAATTCTCTCTTGAGTTTTCTTTAGAAGTTGTTTTAACAATCTTTTGATTGTGGGAGCTATCTTCAACCTTCTTCTTGCCATCGATATTCCTTGGAGGGGAGATTAGAGCCGTTTGAAGGAATTTGTGAATTCTTTCGGGAATTCAAGGGTTCTTAGGACTTTTCTTTATTTCTTGCTGTTTCGATTTGTTTCTTTATTCCTACTTGTGCCGATTCATCATCTAATAATTTGTTGTTCTTGTTTGTGTTTCAGCCTTGATTCAAACTCCAAGAACTCTTCATTTAATCGGTTCTTTTATTGGCAACATATAATCGACTCAAAATTCCCCAAAATTTAGGGTTCTTGCCGTTCTCTATTTCTTCTTGTTGGGTGAAATTCGGCTGCTGAAATTTGGGCAATTCATATTGGGTGTTCAATTGGACCGAATCGCAACTTAAATTCACTTCTTGAACCCTTCAATTTCATCTATTTCTTTCTTTTCTTTTTTTTGCCGTCCAAATCCCTAATCTTCCAATTAAAAATCTGATTGTTTCAATCTACTTACTGTTTTGGTGTTCTTGGCAGATTCGGCTTGTGGGATTTCACTATTGGAGATCGATTTCATCTTCTTGAACTCCGAATACATTTATTCATTCGTTCTTTGTTCCTTGCTGCTCATTTAATTGAATTTGGGGATTTAATTTCAGATCTGATTAGTTTAATCTTGTTCTTTGTTTTAATTTTCAGATCTGTTCGTTTAGAGCTTTCGTAGGAGTTTCTCGTGACTTGGCAACTCGATCTTGGTCCGCGCGCAATCTCGTATCATTTGGTATCAGATTTTGGGCGTTTTGGGTGTTCTTGGTTGATTTCTAAACTGATCTCTATTTTTTAAAGCATAAACAGCAGTTTTACCCAGAAAATTTGTTAAAAAAAATTCATTTGAGTGGGTAAACGTTATCCGATTGATCTGAAATTTTACATACATGTTTTTGGCACTGTGATTGAATATAAAAAAGTTATTCCCGCAAAAAAATCAGTCAAAAAAGTCAAAAAATCAAAAAAATACGAAATTCAATAAAAATTTAATAAAAGGTGAAGCGAGTTGAATTTGGTGCCCAAAATTTCCAGATCAAAAATTAAATATATAAGGACACTCCAGATTTAATTTCGTGATTTTTGGAGATCGGGAACACCTCGAACGAAGTTGTCAAGTTACTCCGCAGTTTTTCGGGTTTTCTATTTTCAGCAATTTTTATTGATTCTTAGCTGTAGGTTTTCATTTGTTTACCTTTATTCTTCCTTTACATTATCTAACACCTTCTTGTTTCTTGTGTTAGTAGGATTTAAACGTGTGCACAACTTCTTCCTTGGTGCAACACGAATCAATTGGTGTCTCGTCAGTTTTTGGCATCCTAGTGCAAATTAGGATTCTTTGGTAGTTTGGTTCACACTCTCTAATTGGTTGATATAAACTCTGATAAAGAACTCACAAGATTGAATTCGACCTCATTGAGAATTTGATTTTTTTTCTTTTTGAGTGATTAACGGTGAGGTTTGATAACTTTTATTTTTGAGTGTTGAGTGTTTATTTTTGCAGCTTTTTTGGAAGATGTCTAAAGATGACCATAATGATACACACTTATGGAAGTCCAACAACAGTTAGAAGGACACGCTGCTGCAATCACACAAATAAATGCTACCCTTCAAGCATTGAATACTACTTTGAATGAGGTACGAATGAATCAAGAACTTCAATATCGAGATCCAATCAGGGAAGATAGGAATAACCAGCCCCATAGGCGCGGCCCTCGACGTGTCCCTAGAATGGATGATGATTTTCATGATCGTGGACAACCTTCTTTGGCAAAACCGAAATTCACAATTCCCCAATTTCGTGGTAAGAATGATCCTGACGCTTATTGTGAATGGGAATCTAAGATTGAACTCATGTTTCGGTATTATAAATGTCCGGATGATGAAAAGGTAGCGTTAGCAACACTGGAATTTTCTGATTATGCATTAAGTTGGTGGACTCAACTTGGGGTAAACCGCCATCGGAATTATGAAGGTGAGATTTCGACATGGGATGAGTTGAAACAGATTATGCGTAAAAGGTTTATTCCACCTCACTACTATAGAGAAATTAAAACAAAGTTGAGAAGACTTATCCAAGGTAGTAGGACGGTGGATGAATATTTTAAAGAGATGGAGATGCTCATTCAGAGAGCTAATGTGGAGGAAGATGAAGAAACAACTATGGTTCGATTCATTGATGGTTTGAACAGGCCGATAGCTAATACATTGAGGCTACAAACTTACATTGATTTGGAAGAAGCAGTTCACAAAGCCATTGAGATCGAGCAATAATTAAAGGAACAAAGGTTTGGGTCCTTCTCTACTTCACAATATTATCGAGGTAACAATTCCAATTCTGATTTTAAGAGTTCAAAACCACCTTTTGTTACTAACAAGTCTTCTTTGAGTAATGGAAGTAAACAATCAGATTGGAAAAAAGGGGCTCCTGCAAAAACGCAAACACCGTCTAAGCAGCCCAATTTAGGTGATTCGAGTGCGAAGAGGACTCGTGAGATTGAATGCTTTAAGTGCAAAGGGTGTGGTCATTATAGTAGAGAATGCCCTAACACGAGATTACTTCTTCTAAAAGATAACGGTGAGTACACTTCCGACTCTGATAATACAGATCCAGATATGCCAGAACTTGTGGATGACAGTGATAATGGCGACGAGTTAGTCGAACCACCAAAGGAAGGGGACTTTGCTAATTTTCAATGCCTTGTAGTTCGTCGAACCCTTAACATTCAGATGAAAGATGATGAGAGCCAAAGGACCAATATTTTCCATTCTCGGTGTTTTATTAAAGGTAACTTATGTTCACTCATTATTGATAGTGGGAGTTGCTCGAATGTAGTGAGTAGTTATTTGGTGGATTCTTTAAAGTTGCCTTGTACCAAACACCCTAAGCCATATCACCTTCAGTGGCTTAATGAATGTTCCGAAGTTAAAGTTACGAAACAGTCCTTGGTCACTTTTAAACTCGGCAATTATGAGGATGACATATGGTGTGATGTAGTCCCTATGCATGCGGCACACTTGCTCCTTGGACGACCTTGGCAATTTGATCGCGATGTTACACACCAAGGTAAACTTAATCGATACTCCCTTGTATTTAAAGGCAAGAAATTCACTTTTGCTCCTTTAAATCCTACTGATGTATATAAAGATCAATTGAGGATGATAAAATTTTGTGAGGGGGTAAGGGAGAAAGAGCAAGTACAAAAGACAGAGAGAAAAGAGGCTAATAGTAGTGGAAAAAGTCAAAATTTAAAAAGCCTAAAGGTGAGTGAATCCTCTAGTGGTAAAATGAGCGGAAAAAATCTTTTGGCAACAAAAAAAAGATGTGAAGAGAGCCCTACTTAATAAACAGCCTTGTATCCTTGTGAGGTTTAGGCAAAATTATTTATCTTTATCTAACATTAACGAAAATTTGCCTAGTGTGTTTCAATCTCTTTTGCAGGATTATGAGGATGTTTTTAGTGAGGCCCCTAAAGGTTTACCACCTTTACGAGGGATAGAACATCAAATTGACTTAGGCTTCAATCCCAAATCGACCAGCCTATAGATGCAATCCCGAGGAGACAAAGGAATTGCAAAGGCAAGTGGAGGAATTACTAGACAAAGGGTACATTCGTGAGAGCCTAAGTCCTTGTGCTGTTCCTGTCTTATTGGTGCTAAAGAAAGATGGTACGTTTCGTATGTGTGTTGATTGTCGCCCAATCAACAAGATAACGGTAAAGTATCGACACCCAATCCCTAGACTTGATGATATGCTTGATGAATTACATGGTTCAATAATATTTACAAAAATTGATTTAAAAAGCGGTTATCATCAAATTCGAATGAGGGAAGGGGATGAATGGAAAACAGCCTTTAAAACAAAATTTGGATTGTATGAATGGTTAGTTATGCCTTTCGGCCTTACTAATGCACCTAGTACATTTATGAGATTAATGAATCATGTTTTGAGGCTACATTTGAGTAAATTTGTAGTAGTTTACTTTGATGATATTTTAATTTACTCAAAGTCATTAGATGATCATGTTTTCCATGTTCGAACCGTTTTGGATATTCTACGAACTGAAAGATTATTTGCCAACCTTGATAAATGCACATTCTGTTGTGATAAACTAATATTCTTAGGTTTCATAGTTAGTTCTCAGGGTATTCATGTCGACGAGGACAAAGTTAAGGCAATTAAGGAGTGGCCGACTCCTAAATCGGTAACTGAGGTGAGATCTTTCCATGGTTTAGCCAGTTTTTATAGACGATTTGTGAAAGATTTCTCTACTATTGCTGCCCCATTAACTGAAGTTATAAAGAAATCAGTGGGTTTCAAATGGGGTGAAACCCAAGAAACAGCTTTTCAAACTCTAAAAGCTAAGTTATGTTCTGCTCCTTTGCTTAAATTACCTGATTTTGCTAAAACTTTTGAACTTGAGTGTGATGCTTCAGGAATTGGAATCGGCGCCGTTTTAATGCAAGATAAGCAACCTATTGCTTATTTTAGTGAGAAATTGAACGGTGCACAGTTAAATTACTCGACTTATGACAAAGAACTATTGGCATTAGTTCGTGCACTTCAAGTATGGCAACATTATTTGCTGCCTAATGAGTTTGTCATACATACAGATCATGAGTCTCTTAAATGGTTAAAGGGACAAGGTAAATTGAGTAAAAGACATGCCCGATGGGTAGAATTCATTGAAACATTCCCTTATGTGATTCAATATAAAACAGGTAAAGATAATGTAGTCGCAGATGCTTTCTCTAGACGATATACTTTAATAACTACATTGAATGCTAAAGTCTTAGGGTTTGAACATATTAAAGAGTTATATGATGATGATACTGATTTCAGCCATATCTATAAGAATTGTGGACATACTGCTTTTGAAAAATTTTATCTTGTAGATGGCTTTCTTTTTCGTTTAAACAGGTTATGCATACCAAAGTGTTCCATGAGAGAATTGTTGTGATGTGACCACGTCCCAAGCACCACCAAGCTTGAATCTTGTTTCCCTCGAGCTCCCAAAGGGACCAATGACTCGAGTTAGGTCCAAGCAAATTCATGAAGCTATTTTAGCTTTATTGTTCAAGTTTTGGAAGGAGAATCAGCTCGTTGAAGATGGGGAAGCTCGATCCAACTCCTTGAAGAAACCATGCACCTTAGTGCAAGCTAATTTCAGCTCAATTCCAGCTCCCTTAGCTCAATTCGACTTTAATCAACTCACTTGAGCTCAATTTCACCTATTTGAGCTCAATTTAGCTTCTTTCCAGCTCGTTAATTTTATTATTTGAATAATTTGAGTGATAGTTTTATTTTAATTATTTTTACTACAGCTCATAACCGAATTTTCTAGCTCAATTCAGCTCATCAAGAATTTTGACTATCATTGAGCTAGCCGAATTTATTATTAATTATATTTTATTTATGTCTTTATTTTAATTTGTTAAATATGTCTTGATATTATTTAATTTAAGCTGAATGTACCTTGAATCTAATTTGTTTATATCATTTGTAGGTACATCCACATGTGGGAACACAATTAATGAGGATTCATGAACATTTCTGGTTCAATGTATGTTCGGGTACATGCATGACTACCTACAACGAATGGTTGCCTTAAAGATGATGCATGAATGATTCAATACAATGAATGGAAGAGTGCATGAATATCCACCTACATGCATCGGTTGCTGACCATTGAATTTCCTATGCACCTATTCGGCCAAAAGACATCTTTTGAAGTGTCCATTCACACCTTGGCCGAATCTAGACAAAGCTATTGGCATCCCATGCATTCATCAGCCCTCAAGTACATTTCCTTACTCATGAAGTTGGCCATTGAACATCCATACAACTGAATTTGGACATCACTTTTAATGGATACATTTCTAGTTTAGTTTTACACATTTAATGCCGAATTACTTAGTCTTTAAGCTTGTTTAGTATGACTATTCAGTTATCATCTGAACTCTATAAATAGTTCATTTCTCTTTGTAAAAAGGTTAGACAATTCTGATTATTAAACTTGATTGTGAGGTTTCCTCCTATCCTATTTCGTACGAGTCTCGTTCTGACTTATCTAGCTCGCTAGTGGCGTCAACCTGACTCCTTGAACTTATCACCATCCTGGTGTGGGGTTCATCCACCTTTTTATACCTTTGGTTCCTACCTCTCTATAGGTAACGGGTCAAGGTCCATCTTCGACTTCCATTAAACCCACCTTAAGCAATATAAGTCCCGGGGCAATACTTTACATGGTATTGAATCGTTCTTCGCTTGAGTTCAATTTCCATTCCATTTTATCTATCTACTTAAACTTTATTTTCTTTGTTAAACCGAACCTATCCATTCTCCAAACCAAGCCATTTTTGAACCCTTTTAATTACTTCCGCTTAAAACAACTCCATAAAGTTATCTCCATTCGACATCAACCAATACTTCTCGTCGACGATCGGGCAACTTAAGTGAACTCGACTCCATCAACCGAGCCGGATCACATCATGTTGATTCATGAAGCCCATAGTGGGGGACTAATGGGACATTTTGGAGTGGCCAAAACACTAGACATATTGCAAGAACACTTCCATTGGCCACATATGAAGAAGGATGTGGAAAAGGTATGTTCCAAGTGCATTACATGCAAACAAGCAAAATCTAAGGTAATGCCTCATGGCCTTTACACTCCTCTACCGATTCCTACTTCACCTTGGGTAGATTTATCCATGGATTTTATTTTAGGTTTGCCTCGAACAAAAAAAGGAAGAGATAGTATATTTGTTGTTGTTGACAGGTGATACGAGTCACAAAAGCCCAAATTCTTGAAGGCGAGGCCTAATAAGCAAATTCCCAGCCCAATCAAGAAATCCATCCATACTTAGTTGAAAATCAGGCCAAATTGTCAAAGTGGCCCAAGTTGTAAAGTTTTATTTTTATTTTTATTTATTTATTTACTTAGTTTAAATTTTTATGTCAATATTCAGTCCAAGAGTCCCAGATAAAATGACCTTTGACCGAATTTCCATATTAAAATAATTAGGAGTTTTTTTATTTTAGTTTTCTAATTAGATTAGGACTAGTTATAAGGCCTATTTAAAGGCATGGCTGTCCACCTTGTTAAACACTTATCATTATTATTAAAATTTCAGATTTGTTGAGAGCAGAATTTTCTTTGAGTTTTCTCCAAGATTTCTCTCTTGAGTTTTCTTTAGAAGTTGTTTTAACAATCTTGTGATTGTGGGAGCCATCTTCAACCTTCTTCTTGCCATTAATATTCTTTGGAGGGGAGATTAGAGCCGTTTGAAGGGAGTTGTGAGATCTTTCGGGATTTCAAGGCTTCTTAGGACTTATCTTTTAATTTCTTACTGTCAATTCTTTCTTTATTTCTGCTTGTGCCGAATCTTTATCTAATTTATTTTCTGTTCTTATTGTGTTTTCAGCCTTTTTCTATCTTAAGGAATTAGCCCAAAAATCCCCAATTTCTAGGGTTCTTGCAGATTCATCCATACTCTTTTTGGGAGAAATTAGATTGCCGAAATTTGGGGAAAACTATCTGGGTGTTCAATTGGGCAGAATCGCAATCTCTTCTAGGGTTTCAAGATTCCTTATTAACACTTATTTCTATTCTCTATTTGATTCTTTACTGTTTTGGAGATTTTATTTCAGATCTGAAAATTCAAAAATCTAATCTTTTAATTTTCTGTTTCGTTTCAGATCTGATTGTTTAGGGTTCTCGTAGGAGTTTCCTGTGACTTGGCAACTCGATCTTGGTCCGCGTGCATTCCTCTATCATTTGGTATCAGATTTTGGGCGTTTTGGGTGTTCTTGGTTGATTTCTAAACTGATCTTTATTTTTTAAAGCGTAAACAGCAGTTTTACCCAGAAAAATTGTTCAAAAAAAATTCATTTGAGTGGGTAAACGTTGTCCGATTGATCTGAAATTTTACATACATGTTTTTGGCACTGTGATTGAATATAAAAAAATTATTCCCGCAAAAAAATTAGTCAAAAAGTCAAAAAAATCAAAAAAGACGAAATTCAATAAAAATTTAAAAAAAAGATTCAGCGGGTTGAATTTGGTGCCCAAAATTTCCAGATCAAAAATTCAATATATAAGGACACTCAAGATTTAATTTCGTGATTTTTGGAGATCGGGAGCACCTCGAACGAAGTTGTCAAGTTACTCCGCAGTTTTTCGGGTTTTCTGTTTTCAGCAATTTTTATTGATTCTTAGCTGTAGGTTTTCATTTGTTTACCTTTATTCTTCCTTTACGTTATCTAACACCTTCTTGGTTCTTGTGTTAGTAGGATTTAAACGAGTGCACAACTTCTTCCTCGGTGCAACACGAATCAATTGGTGTCTCGTCAGTTTTTGGCATCCTAGTGCAAATTAGGATTCTTTGGTAGTTTGGTTCACACTCTCTAATTGGTTGATATAAACTCTGATAAAGAACTCACAAGATTGAATTCGACCTCATTGAGAATTTGATTTTTTCTTTTTGAGTGATTAACGGTGAGGTTTGATAACTTTTATTTTTGAGTGTTGAGTGTTTTGCAGGTTTTAAAAAAAATGTCTACAGGTGATAATAATAGTGACATATTTAAAAAATTCCAACAACAGTTGGATGAACAGGCTACTGCTCTTCGAGCTTTGACTGCTACCATCAATGAGGTGCAATTGAATCAAGAACCTCAATATCGAAATCCAATCAAAGAAGATAGGGATAACCAACCCCAGAGGCGCGGCCCTCGACGTGTCACTAGAATGGATGATGATTTTCATGATCGTGGACAATCATCTTTGGCAAAACCAAAGAGCGAGCAGCAACGAGAACATCTCTTTCATACTCGCTGCCATGTACAAGGTAAGCTTTGTAGAGTTATTATTGATGGTGAAAGTTGCTCGAACATAGCCAGCACGACGATGGTGGAAAAGCTTTGCTTAACCACTACCAAGCATCCACAACCTTATCAACTACAAGGGCTTAGCAACACAGGCCAATTTAGGGTCACTCAACAAGTGCGCATCGCCTTTTCTATCGGTAAGTATCAAGACGAAGTTGTGTGCGACGTAATGCCTATTCAAGCCTGCCATTTGTTGCTAGGAGAACCATGGCAACTGGATCGAAAAGTCACTCACGATGGTCGTACCAATAGGTCTTCTTTCAAGCATCAAGGAAAGAAACTCACCTTAGTGCCGCTCACTCCGGAACAAGTCCATGAGGACCAAATCAAACTGAAAAATTCTGTTAAAACAAGTGAGGAAAAAGAAAAAGAGAATGAAAAAGAGCAAAAAGAGATTGAGAGTGAAAAAGAAATTGAAGAAAGAAGAGAAAATGAATTAGAAAAAGAAACAAAAGAAAAAGACGTGGAAAGGGTAGTGAGGAATGTTTCCACTAACCAAGATATGAATTTTTCTTGTGTTGCTACTTTTCAGGTTCCCGAAAGATCGAAAGATAATTTTCAACTTCAATACCTCTCAAATGAAAGACGCTTTCATACGATCAACTTAGGCAAAGATGAAATCACACTACATGATCCCGAAGGTAAGCGAGGTAAGGAAATTTTAGAAACCGAGTCCAGTACAGATTTGAAAATTATTGATAAAACTTTTGGTGACTTAGTTCTTAAAAGATCCCCTCATTTTGATCCGATTAATTGTTACTCTTCGATTGTGGTTGATAAAGTCATTACGAAAAGAAGCGTGATTTGTTATTCTCTTGATTTACCTTGTGTAAAATCCTCGAATTTGTCCAAATCTGTTTTGGAGAATAAGGTAATGAAATTTTCCAAATTTGTTTTCAATTTATATTCGTGCCTTAAACAGTTTATGTGGTTGTACATGAAGTTTGAGTTCCATTTGACAAAGGTTAACTCAACAACGGAGATTCGACTACACTATGCCCCCGATGAGCGAAGGTTTGTTTTAAATGAAAAAGGTAAAATCGACCCTTATTCTTCTGCTTATCGAGGTAAGATGCTTGAAACCTTTGAAACACTTTTGTACTCCTCGGATAGTGATAAAGATCGTGTTGATGAACACTTAGATCGAAACGTGCTTGACTGTCCTATTTTATTTATTGATGATTTATCTGTTTTGATGGTTGATAAAAAGATTCTTGTTTTTGATAATGCATGCGTGAGTGAATCTATAGACCGTCGATTAATGCATGGTATGATTATGCAACTCTGTGAACCATGTGAATCTTTTCAAATACCTACTTGTGACGATTATGTTTACCATTTGATTTATTACTCGCAATTTATTCATGGTTTGTGGGAACAATGTGAGACGACTGAATGCCTTAAAACATGTCCATCTTTGTTTCAAATATTTGACGAGGAAGTGGTGAGTAAATTAGATTGTTTGCATGGTAATCTGAATCTGTCCATTCACATGCGTTATACCTGTTCTGTTATGCTTATGATTGGACTACAAGCTTGTTTCCGTTGCTATTTACTATCTCATGGCTATTCTTTTCAGTGGACTCAATTGCCATTAGTCCCGTTCGATAGAGGAAAGTCGAGTTCATTTGATTTTTCAGATTCGAGGACGAATCTTTTTGAGGAAGGGGGGAATGATACGAGTCACAAAAGCCCAAATTCTTGAAGGCGAGGCCCAATAAGCAAATTCCCAGCCCAATCAAGAAATCCATCCATACTTAGTTGAAAATCAGGCCAAATTGTCAAAGTGGCCCAAGTTGTAAAGTTTTATTTTTATATTTATTTATTTATTTATTTACTTAGTTTAAATTTTTATGTCAATATTCAGTCCAAGAGTCCCAGATAAAATGACCTTTGACCGAATTTCCATATTAAAATAATTAGGAGTTTTTTTTATTTTAGTTTTCTAATTAGATTAGGACTAGTTATAAGGCCTATTTAAAGGCATGGCTGTCCACCTTGTTAAACACTTATCATTATTATTAAAATTTCAGATTTGTTGAGAGCAGAATTTTCTTTGAGTTTTCTCCAAGATTTCTCTCTTGAGTTTTCTTTAGAAGTTGTTTTAACAATCTTGTGATTGTGGGAGCCATCTTCAACCTTCTTCTTGCCATTGATATTCTTTGGAGGGGAGATTAGAGCCGTTTGAAGGGAGTTGTGAGATCTTTCGGGATTTCAAGGCTTCTTAGGACTTATCTTTTAATTTCTTACTGTCAATTCTTTCTTTATTTTTGTTTGTACTGAATCTTTATCTAATTTATTTTCTGTTCTTATTGTGTTTTCAGCCTTTTTCTATCTTAAGGAATTAGCCCAAAAATCCCCAATTTCTAAGGTTCTTGCCGATTCATCCATACTCTTTTTGGGAGAAATTAGATTGCCGAAATTTGGGGAAAACTATCTGGGTGTTCAATTGGGTAGAATCGCAATCTCTTCTAGGGTTTCAAGATTCCTTATTAACACTTATTTCTATTCTCTATTTGATTCTTTACTATTTTGGGGATTTTATTTCAGATCTGAAAATTCAAAAATCTAATCTTTTAATTTTCTGTTTCATTTCAGATCTGATTGTTTAGGGTTTTCGTAGGAGTTTCCCGTGACTTGGCAACTCTATCTTGGTCCGCGCGCAACCCCGTATCAATAGGTTTTCAAAGATGTCACATTTTATTCCTTGTCACAAAACAGATGATGCTACACATGTGGCAGACTTATTCTTTAAAGAAGTGGTAAGACTTCATGGCATCCCTAAAACAATTGTTTCTGATAGAGATGTCAAATTCCTTAGCCACTTTTGGAAGGTATTGTAGGGTAAGCTTGGTACTAAATTGCTTTATTCTACTACATGTCACCCCCAAACTGATTGATACGAGATCAAAGGCCCGACAAATGCGTTCCAAACTAAATGGGACCATCCAGGAGTTTGTTAGTAAGGCCTTAGATGCGTACACAAAAGAAAGGGAAAATCAAGATTTCAAATATTGGGAATCCTGGTCCAAGACACCAAATCTTGCAGCCAAAGCGCATTGGATCTCCATTACGAGCATCAACGATTCAATTTCGGTAGGAGATGGATCACAAGCCCAAATTCTTGAGGGCAAGGCCCAATAAGAAATTCCAAGCCCAATCAAGAAATCCACCCATACTTAGTTGAAAATCAGGCCAAATGGTCAAAGTGGCCCAAGTTGTAAAGTTTTATTTTTATTTATTTATTTATTTATTTTACTTAGTTTAAATTTTTATATTCAGTCCAAGAGTCCCAAATAAAAGACCCTTGGCCGAATTTCCATATTAAAATAATTAGGAGTTTTTTTTTTAGTTTTAGTTTTAGTGTTCTAATTAAATTAGGAAAACATTTGAAAGGCCTATTTATATGGCTTGGCCAGCCACCCTACATTACATTACAATTACATTGAAAATTTCAGATCTGATTTGAGTGAAAATTCTCTTTGAGTTCTTTAAGGATTTTCTCTTGAGTTTTCTTTAGAAGTTGTTTTAACAATCTTTTTGATTGTGGGAGCCATCTTCAACCTTCTTCTTGCCATTGATATTCTTTGGAGGGGAGATTAGAGCCGTTTGAAGGGAGTTGTGAGATCTTTCGGGATTTCAAGGCTTCTTAGGACTTATCTTTTAATTTCTTACTGTCAATTCTTTCTTTATTTCTGCTTGTGCCGAATCTTTATCTAATTTATTTTCTGTTCTTATTGTGTTTTCAGCCTTTTTCTATCTTAAGGAATTAGCCCAAAAATCCCCAATTTCTAGGGTTCTTCCGATTCATCCATACTCTTTTTGGGAGGAATTAGATTGCCGAAATTTGGGGAAAACTATCTGGGTGTTCAATTGGGCAGAATCGCAATCTCTTCTAGGGTTTCAAGATTCCTTATTAACACTTATTTCTATTCTCTATTTGATTCTTTACTGTTTTGGGGATTTTATTTCAGATCTGAAAATTCAAAAATCTAATCTTTTAATTTTCTGTTTCGTTTCAGATCTAATTGTTTAGGGTTTTCGTAGGAGTTTCCCGTGACTTGGCAACTCGATCTTGGTCCGCGCGCAACCCCGTATCATTTGGTATCAGATTTTGGGCGTTTTGGGTGTTCTTGGTTGATTTCTAAATTGATCTCTATTTTTTTAAAGCACAAACAGCAGTTTTACCCAGAAAAATTGTTCAAAAAAAATTCATTTGAGTGGGTAAACATTGTTCGATTGATCTGAAATTTTACATACATGTTTTTGGCACTGTGATTGAATATAAAAAAATTATTCCCGCAAAAAAATCAGTCAAAAAAGTCAAAAAATCAAAAAAAGACGAAATTCAATAAAAATTTAATAAAAGGTGCAGCGGGTTGAATTTGGTGCCCAAAATTTCCAGATCAAAAATTCAATATATAAGGACACTCCAGATTTAATTTCGTGATTTTGGGAGATCAGGAACACCTCGAACGAAGTTGTCAAGTTACTCCGCAGTTTTTCGGGTTTTCTGTTTTCAGCAATTTTTATTGATTCTTAGCTGTAGGTTTTCATTTGTTTACCTTTATTCTTCCTTTACGTTATCTAACACCTTCTTGTTTCTTGTGTTAGTAGGATTTAAACGTGTGCACAACTTCTTCTTCAGTGCAACACGAATCAATTGGTGTCTCGTCAGTTTTTGGCATCCTAGTGCAAATTAGGATTCTTTGGTAGTTTGGTTCACACTCTCTAATTGGTTGATATAAACTCTGATAAAGAACTCACAAGATTGAATTCGACCTCATTGAGAATTTGATTTTTTTTTCTTTTTGAGTGATTAACGGTGAGGTTTGATAACTTTTATTTTTGAGTGTTGAGTGTTTATTTTTGCAGCTTTTTTGGAAGATGTCTAAAGATGACCATAATGATACACTTATGGAAGTCCAACAACAGTTAGAAGGACACGCTGCTGCAATCACACAAATAAATGCTACCCTTCAAGCATTGAATACTACTTTGAATGAGGTACGAATGAATCAAGAACTTCAATATCAAGATCCAATCAGGGAATATAGGAATAACCAGCCCCATAGGCGCGGCCCTCGACGTGTCCCTAGAATGGATGATGATTTTCATGATCGTGGACAACCTTCTTTGGCAAAACCGAAATTCACAATTCCCCAATTTCGTGGTAAGAATGATCCTGACACTTATTGTGAATGGGAATCTAAGATTGAACTCATGTTTCGGTATTATAAATGTCCGGATGATGAAAAGGTAGCGTTAGCAACACTGGAATTTTCTGATTATGCATTAAGTTGGTGGACTCAACTTGGGGTAAACTGCCATCAGAATTATGAAGGTGAGATTTCGACATGGGATGAGTTGAAACAGATTATGCGTAAAAGGTTTATTCCACCTCACTACTATAGAGAAATTAAAACAAAGTTGAGAAGACTTATCCAAGGTAGTAGGACGGTGGATGAATATTTTAAAGAGATGGAGATGCTCATTCAGAGAGCTAATGTGGAGGAAGATGAAGAAACAACTATGGTTCGATTCATTGATGGTTTGAACAGGCCGATAGCTAATACATTGAGGCTACAAACTTACATTGATTTGGAAGAAGCAGTTCACAAAGCCATTGAGATCGAGCAACAATTAAAGGAACAAAGGTTTGGGTCCTTCTCTACTTCACAATATTATCGAGGTAACAATTCCAATTCTAATTTTAAGAGTTCAAAACCACCTTTTGTTACTAACAAGTCTTCTTTGAGTAATGGAAGTAAACAATCAGATTGGAAAAAAGGGGCTCCTGCAAAAACGCAAACACCGTCTAAGCAGCCCAATTTAGGTGATTCGAGTGCGAAGAGGACTCGTGAGATTGAATGCTTTAAGTGCAAAGGGCGTGGTCATTATAGTAGAGAATGCCCTAACACGAGATTACTTCTTCTAAAAGATAACGGTGAGTACACTTCCGACTCTGATAATACAGATCCAGATATGCCAGAACTTGTGGATGACAGTGATAATGGCGACGAGTTGGTCGAACCACCAAAGGAAGGGGACTTTGCTAATTTTCAATGCCTTGTAGTTCGTCGAACCCTTAACATTCAGATGAAAGATGATGAGAGCCAAAGGACCAATATTTTCCATTCTCGGTGTTTTATTAAAGGTAACTTATGTTCACTCATTATTGATAGTGGGAGTTGCTCGAATGTAGTGAGTAGTTATTTGGTGGATTCTTTAAAGTTGCCTTGTACCAAACACCCTAAGCCATATCACCTTCAGTGGCTTAACGAATGTTCCGAAGTTAAAGTTACGAAACAGTCCTTGGTCACTTTTAAACTCGGCAATTATGAGGATGACATATGGTGTGATGTAGTCCCCATGCATGCGGCACACTTGCTGATGTGATTCGGCCCAGGTTAATTGAGTCGATTCACTTGATTGCCCGATCGTCTACGAGGAGTAGTTGGAGTTGTCAAAATTGGGTGATTTAGGCTAAGGGTTGCGGAAGCTTTGAGAGGGTTTAGATGAGTGGTTTGGTGTTGATAAATTCGGTTTAGAATAGAAACAAGGTAGGTTAGAAAAAGGTAATTGATGGAGATGGAAAATAAAACTTAAACGTCAAGAATGTTCAATACTAAAAAGTATTGCCCGAGACTTATATTGCTTAAGGTGAAATTTGTGGAAGGATAGAAGCGAACCTTGACCCAATACCTATATAGAGGTAAGAACCAAAGGTATAAAAATATGGTTGAACGCCACACCAGGATGGTGATAAGTTCAAGAAGTCGGGTTGACGCCACTAGCGAGCTAGATAAGTCAGAACGAGACTCGTACGAAATAGGATAGGAGGAAAACCTCACAATCAAGTTTAATAATCAGAATTGTCTAACCTTTTTACAAAGAGAAATGAACTATTTATAGAGTTCAGGTGATAGCCGAATAGTCATACTAAACAAGCTTAAAGACTAAGTAATTCGGCTTTAAATGTGTAAAACTAAACTAGAAATGTATCCATTAAAAGTGATGTCCAAATTCGGCTGTATAGATGTTCAATGGCCAACTTCATGAGTAAGGAAATGTACTTGAGGGCTGATGAATGCATGGGATGCCAATAGCTTTGTCTAGATTCGGCCAAGGTGTGAATGGACACTTCAAAAGATGTCTTTTGGCCGAATAGGTGCATAGGAAATTCAATGGTCAGCAACCGATGCATGTAGGTGGATATTCATGCACTCTTCCATTCATTGTATTGAATCATTCATGCATCATCTTTAAGGAAACCATTCGTTGTAGGTAGTCATGCATGTACCCGAACATACATTGAACCAGAAATGTTCATGAATCCTCATTAATTGTGTTCCCACATGTGGATGTACCTACAAAAGATATAAACAAATTAGATTCAAGGTACATTCAGCTTAAATTAAATAATATCAAGACATATTTAACAAATTAAAATAAAGACATAAATAAAATATAATTAATAATAAATTCGGCTAGCTCAATGATAGTCAAAATTCTTGATGAGCTGAATTGAGCTAGAAAATTCGGTTATGAGCTGTAGTAAAAATAATTCAAATAAAACTATCACTCAAATTATTCAAATAATAAAATGAACGAGCTGGAAAGAAGCTAAATTGAGCTCAAATAGGTGGAATTGAGCTCAAGGGAGCTGATTGAAGTCGAATTGAGCTAAGGGAGCTGGAATTGAGCTGAAATTAGCTTGCACTAAGGTGCATGGTTTCTTCAAGGAGTTGGATCGAGCTTCCCCATCTTCAACGAGCTGATTCTCCTTCCAAAACTTGAACAATAAAGCTGAAATACCTTCATGAATTTGCTTGGACCTAACTCGAGTCGTTGGTCCCTTTGGGAGCTCGAGACAAACAAGATTCAAGCTTGGTGGTGCTTGGGACATGGGCACATCATTCCCCCCTTCTTCAAAACGACTTGTCCTCAAGTCGAGCTGTTTGTTCTCTAGAAAATAATCCGTCTTATGCAACTCTCCTTGAATGAATGGAACAATTAGTCGTTCATAAGCCTTTGCAAAAGAACTCACAATTTTCGGCATTAGAGATGGCAAATGAATCAATGAAAATAGACAACCATTAATCATCAAGAAATGATCAGAACAACTATGTGGATCATGCATGGTCATAACAAGACAAGTATGAGTCATGTAAAAAGGCAAATTTAAAACATCATTCTTACAATCATATGGACAAAACTCCTTCCATATCCATAACTCATCAAATGGTCGAGACAAAGACAAATATGTTTTTAAGCATTCGAACCTTTCAATTTGCTTCCACAAGTCATTGTTCAAGTAAATGGAATGCGAGTAATGGAACAAGAAATTTAAATCTTCATCACAAACACACAAATGAAAAGTTTCATATGATTCATGATTTCGCATGTTTGGCACTCGCAATTGTCGTTTGGTTATGTTCTCAACAATGAATTCATCACATTTTCCAAAGAGAAAAATCGTCTTATCATTACTCAAAATGGATTTATCATCATCAAGCAAAATCAAATAATTAACCACAACAGGATTCAAGTGATTTTCAACAATCAATGTGTCTTCAAAAATTTTAGTTACATTCGACTTAAGAAAAGATGGTCGCATAACATCAGAATTCATACCTGATTCACCTTTAGGAGTGGAAAATTGAGAATCAATTTTACCTTTTTCAATCAAAGTGAACCTTTTCTCCTTGAGAAGGTATTGAAGTCGAAGCTTATTACACAATCCTTGAAAAACCTGAAACGAAGGGTAAACACAAAGGCAACTTGCACTTTTCGAAATGTTGGGTTCATAATGCTGAAAGAGGGTAATGTCTCCATAGACATTGAACTCAAAGGAACAGGCTAAAACACTATTCACATATTGAACATATGTAACGATACCAGGTTCAAAAACATGAGTTGATCTTACCTTTTCGAAATGAAAAATGAATTTCATGTACAGCCACATAAAATGATCAAAGAACAATTTTAAATTATAAACAGAGTCTTTAAATTTCAGAGGCCAAACATCAAACAGACATAAATTTGTCGCATAAAATTTAGGATGCTTGAGTTCCGCACATATCAACCTAAAACGATAAATTCCAGGTTTGAACACACGAGTTTGATTACTTACACCAAAGTGTTTTAGTAAATCAAACATGTCAAACCAAAAGGGTTTTCGTGTCCATAGATACAAACATTCAAATCTCTTTATATTCATCAAATCAAACTTGCACAAATTCATGGATTTGTCACATGACAATAATGGATGCACAAAATTATCATATTTGAAAAATTGAATCGCTTTTCGTGAAAACTCGACATCATGCAAAACCAAATCTTTAGTTTGTCGTTCGTACCGAACAACATCAACCACATTGAAAGAATAGAAATTAATCGAATGAAAATAAGAGAATTTTTTTAAAACAAAGTCATTTTCAACAACTTTCAAACTTGATGGCCATGACTCGATTTTTAAAACTTCCTTACCTCGCTTACCTTCAAGCTCGTGTGGTTTGATTTCAACTTCATCCTTACCTTTTTTGGTCATGCAAAAACGTCGCTCGTTAGGAAGATATTGAAGTTGATATTCGTCACAGAGATTTGTCGAAACCTAAAAAGAAGGAACAGAACAAAAACAAACATCACGGGGGTTAGTTAAAATTTTGTTCTCCTTTTCTTGTTCTCGCTCACTATCTTCATTTTCTCTCGTTTCTTCTTCAACATCTTTTTCTTTTTCAATTTTTTTCTCAATCTCAATTTCTTTTTCAATTTTCTTTTCTTCATTTTCTTTTTCACTCACTATTTTGATTTCTTTTTCTTTTTCACTACAATGTGTGGATGACACGAAAGAATCAAAGAGATAATCATTTGGCTCAAAGAAAGAGAAAATATTTTCATAAGCTTCTCGTCCATTTCTTCGAGAACAATCCTTTGGGAAGGACTTCTTTGAAGCATACGAGGAATAGCTCATCCTTTCTCGCTCATCTCGAGTGATTTTTGACTCAAAGTTTTCTTCTCACGGTCTCGAAAGCCTTGTTGAATAGGAGTCTTGATATGTGTCTCTTCTCGAATAATGTCGTCGTGATGCACTTAACTCTATTTCTCGACTCGGTGTAGTTTGCTTCCGTCGGGCTTTTTCCTGCACTCGGCCCAAACGTCTTTTTAATGGGCTTAGTTTTTCCTCCAATATTCGGCCCATCTCGTTCACCAAGTATTGAAATTCATCGGTAGAGAATTCTTCTTGAGACATGATTCAAGAAAATGTTAGAAAATCGAAAGATAGAATAAATAGTAAATGAACCTCACCAATTCAAAATCCTCACCAATCTCTCACAAAGAAATAATGATTTTCACTCGTACTCGTGTTTAGACTCAATTTTTGGCTTTTTCTTTTGATGTATTTCACTCTTGCCTTTTACCACTCGACCTCTTCTCTCAATTTCGTGATTTGTCTCGATAGACTTAATTTGCTGCTTGAGGGTCGGTTTCAAAATGGGTTACAAGGGATAATGTCGGGTGTAGGGTAGGCTGAACAAAGAAGAAAATTGGTTTAAAATGTGGCGTTGGGATGGTAAATAATGGTAGGAAGGGAAACTTGATGATCGGAGTAATAAGTGATAATGATAAAAACTCGCAAGACTTTTCACTTTTTTTTCTTTCTTCTTTTTTTTAACTCGATTTTTTTTGTCACTTCTTTTTTTTCCTTTTTTTTTCAATCAAATTTTTTTTTTGAATTTTTTTTTGATTTTTTTTTGTTACTCCAATACAATAGTAAGCTAAATACAAGGGAAAAAAAATTAAATTACAACTCAAATTTTTTTTTTGATTTTTTTTCACGTTTCGAACCTACTTGCGGCCTTATTACGAACGTCGGCGCTCCTCGTTTTAGTAGCTCTGATACCAAATGATGTGATCCAGCCCAGGTTAATTGAGTCGATTCACTTGATTGCCCGATCGTCTACGAGGAGTAGTTGGAGTTGTCAAAATTGGGTGATTTAGGCTAAGGGTTCGGAAGCTTTGAAAGGGTTTAGATGAGTGGTTTGGTGTTGATAAATTCGGTTTAGAATAGAAACAAGGTAGGTTAGAAAAAGGTAATTGATGGAGATGGAAAATAAAACTTCAATGTCAAGAATGTTCAATACTAAAAAGTATTGCCCGAGACTTATATTGCTTAAGGTGAAATTTGTGGAAGGATAGAAGCGAACCTTGACCCAATACCTATATAGAGGTAAGAACCAAAGGTATAAAAATATGGTTGAACGCCACACCAGGATGGTGATAAGCTCAAGAAGTCGGGTTGACGCCACTAGCGAGCTAGATAAGTCAGAACGAGACTCGTACGAAATAGGATAGGAGGAAAACCTCACAATCAAGTTTAATAATCAGAATTGTCTAACCTTTTTACAAAGAGAAATGAACTATTTATAGAGTTCAGGTGATAGCCGAATAGTCATACTAAACAAGCTTAAAGACTAAGTAATTCGGCTTTAAATGTGTAAAACTAAACTAGAAATGTATCCATTAAAAGTGATGTCCAAATTCGGCTGTATGGATGTTCAATGGCCAACTTCATGAGTAAGGAAATGTACTTGAGGGCTGATGAATGCATGGGATGCCAATAGCTTTGTCTAGATTCGGCCAAGGTGTGAATGGACACTTCAAAAGATGTCTTTTGGCCGAATAGGTGCATAGGAAATTCAATGGTCAGCAACCGATGCATGTAGGTGGATATTCATGCACTCTTCCATTCATTGTATTGAATCATTCATGCATCATCTTTAAGGCAACCATTCGTTGTAGGTAGTCATGCATGTACCCGAACATACATTGTAACACCCCGAACCCGAGACCGACACCGGAGTCGGACACGAGATGTTAACAAACTTTGAAAAATTTTTTTTTTTTTTTCAGACACTGCCCAGTCTGAGTACTAGTCGCTTCAAAAATCATATCTTGAGTTTCACAACTCAAAAATCAGTTTTGTGATTTTTCCCTGAAACTAGACTCATGTCCCCACCTATGTATTTTTTTCTAGAATTTTTGGTCGGGCCAATTAGTACAGTTTATTAGTCAAAGTCTCCCATGTTACAGGGGTCGACTACACTGACCTTTTCCCATTACAACTTGGATATCTCTCTGCACAGAGCTTCAATACTGATGCCGTTTGTTTCTATGGAAACTAGACTCAGAGAGGAATCCATACATATATGGTATGACCCCTAATTATCTCTGGTCAATTTATAGTGAATTTCCAAAGTCGGAACAGGGAATCCAGAAACTGTTCTGGCCCTGTTCCACAAGAACCCGAATATCTCTTACTGTACTGTTCCTATGATTGTTTCGTTACTTCCATATGAAAGTAGATTCATCAAGGTTCGATTACATAATTTATTCACTATTTAATTCCACTCCTACGAATTCTTGTGATTTTTCCAATCCACACCACTGCTGCTATCAGCTTCTGTTTTCAAAGTAAACCTTACCTAATTTGGGGTTTCATGGACCAACTAGGGCCTTGTCATACATAAGCCCACATATGATCATACTTAGCCATTCTAGTGGCTGGTCATTTGCTCAACACTTCCATTCCAACTATAGTTACATCATGAAACCATCTATACATTCATAAATACGCATGGTCTAATGCCATACTCCACTTCTACAAGCCATTTTCGCATGGCTGTACACTTATACATTTCATAAAGTACTCGAAAGACAACGATGGGTAGTCCTATACATGCCATATCAAAATTCAACCAAAATAGTACCCAAAAGAGCCTTTGATAGTGTGGGCGACTTCGACTTCAAGATCCCGAGTCCGATAGCTGGAGAACCAAAAATCTATAAAACAGAGGAGCAATGTAACGAGTAAGCAATTTATGCTTAGTAAGTTTGAGCAAGGAATTCCAGCATGCACAAATAATAGCACACATTTAGCTAAACGGAATATTTCATAATACGCAATTTACCGATATCAAACTTGCTTCACAACATTAACAACCCTTATGTACATACACAATAAA
Organism: Gossypium hirsutum; assembly: GCF_007990345.1. Taxonomy (NCBI): domain Eukaryota; kingdom Viridiplantae; phylum Streptophyta; class Magnoliopsida; order Malvales; family Malvaceae; genus Gossypium; species Gossypium hirsutum. Next base: position 27,918,486 of record NC_053444.1, read on the forward strand.
CTAACTTGGCCGAAGGCCGGTAGCTCGTTTATCAACTGAGCGAACATTTATTTGTAAGGGCTCGATTAATATTTAACACATACGTAACATATCCCCATATTGGGATGTTTTTCGAGTATTCGCTGAAATTTTACAGCAAGCTCATTCATTACCAAATCACGTACCTTCGGGATTTAACCGGATATAGCTCCTCGTTCAAATGCCTTCGGGACATAGCCCGGTTTTAGTAACTCACACAATGCCTTCGGGACTTAACCCGGATTTAACAACTCGCACGAATGCCTTCGGGACTTAACCCGGATTTAACAACTCGCACGAATGCCTTCGGGACTTAACCCGGATTTAACAACTCGCACGAATGCCTTCGGGACTTAACCCGGATTTAGTATCTCGCACAAAGGCCTTCGGATCTTAGTCCGGATATATTCACTTAGCACAAAGCCTTCGGGACTTAGCCCGGACAGCATTCAATTAATCATGCACATCTAACAATAATTCATGGCACATTCATATTTCATTTTCGTTTAAGAAACTCAAACACAAGGCACATATTGTCCTTGTACATTCGGCTCAATAGCCACACATAGAGCATGATTTAATCACATCGAAATTTAAGCTCTCTTACTCAAGAACTTACCTCGGGTGTTGTCGAACGATCCCGCTAACTATTCGACCACTTTTTCCTTCCCTTTATCGGATTTATTTCCCCTTTGCTCTTGAGCTTAATCAAACAAATAAATTGATTTCATCATTTAGGCATCAAAAGATGAACACAAGGCACTTAGCCCATATTCATACATTAGACATTAAAGTCTCATACATGCAAAAATCATGCATCAACACAACATATTAGCTAATTTCTTTCCCCTTGGCCGAATATGCATGTCCATTTTTGGGGTCGATTTCAACACTTAATACACACATATACACACTAGTAAAGCATCCTCCCCCTTTTCATCGATTTAACACATGCATTGCTCATCAACATGCAAAGTTACATTCGGCCTTAGCACACATCTTGCTAGCCGATTCTTCTCCCTTTAGCAACCAATGCACATATGTGCTCACACAAAAATGCTAAAAAGGAGGTTCAAGAATCATCAAGCCATCATCACATGCATCATTAACAAGCTTCATATTTTGCATGCAATGGCATTAACACAACCCCCACCTAGGCCGAATCTTAACTCATCCTCATGCCTCATCACCACAACATCAAACACCAACCAAGAATGATGCATCCATGGTCAAGTGCCATTTCCATCACATAGCAAGATTTAGACCATGGGCTAGGTAGAACTCAAGCTAACAACTAAAACATGCATGCATCTCATGGAACATCATTAAACATACCTTGGCCTAGCTACATGCATGGCCGAATCTCTTCACCTTTCTTCTTCTTTCCTCCTTAAAATTTTTGGCCAAGGATGAACCAAAGGATGAGAAATTTTTTTTCTTTGTTTTTCTTTCTAATTTAGGCTAAAATGGAGGTGAGAAAGGATGAACACAAACTTTTCTCCTTTCTTCTCTTGAGCTCACGGCAATGGGGGGGGGGACAAACACTACACACACACATTTTTTTTTTTGTTTTCCATTTCTTTATTACCCATACTTCTTATTTTATTCTTCCACTAACAAAACATGTTTCATGACATGTTTTGCCCATCATTCTTTGTCATGGCCGGCCACTACTCATTAGGGGGGGAAATTTGACATGCAAGTCCCCCCTTTGTCCACATCACTAATAGGTCCTCACACATTGACCTATCACATTTTTGAATTTTCTCACATAAGTCCTATTGACTAAATTCACATGAAATCAACCAAATTGAAGCTTGAAATTTTCACACATTCATAATTACATATTCTAGACAATAAGTATCACATTCAAACATTTCGGTGACTCGGTTTAGCGGTCCCGAAACCACTTCCCGACTAGGGTCAACTTTGGGCTGTCACAACTCTCCCCCACTTAAGAAATTTTCGTCCCCGAAAATCTTACCGGTAAATAGGTTTGGGTATCGTTCTTTCATCGAGCTCTCGGTCTCCCAAGTAGCTTCCTCGATCCCGTGTTTGAGCCATAACACCTTTACTAGCGGAACTCTTTTGTTTCGCAACTCCTTCACTTCACGAGCTAGGATACGCATCGGTTCTTCTTCATAGCTCATGTCGACTTGAATTTCAACCTCTGATGGGCTAATTATATGCGATGGATCAGATCGATAGCGTCGAAGCATCGAAACATGAAAGACATCATGAATCTTTTCAAGCTTCGGGGGCAAAATCAATCTATACGCAACCGGACCAACTCGTTCGGAGATTTCGTACGGCCCAATGAATCTTGGGCTCAACTTGCCCTTACGGCCGAACCTGAGTATCTTTTTCCAAGGTGAAACCTTAAGGAACACTTTGTCTCCCACCTGATACTCGATGTCTTTTCGTTTCAAATCTGCGTACGACTTCTGACGATCCGTGGCTACCTTCAGACTTTCACGGATTACCTTTACTTTCTGCTCAGCATCTTTAATCAAATCAACTCCGAAAATTTTACTTTCACCGAGCTCGGTCCAAAACAATGGTGTACGGCATTTACGACCGTACAAAGCCTCGTAAGGTGTCATCTTAATACTTGATTGAAAACTATTGTTGTAAGCGAATTCAATCAAAGGTAAATACCGTTCCCATGAACTACTGAACTCGAGGATGCAACATCTCAACATATCCTCAAGTATCTGAATTATCCGCTCGGATTGACCATCGGTTTGGGGGTGAAAAGCAGTGCTAAAATGCAACTTGGTACCCAGAGCTTCTTGCAATTTCTTCCAAAATCGTGAGGTGAATCTCGGATCTCTATCCGACACGATAGAAACAGGTACCCCGTGTAATCTCACAATTTGATAAACGTACAATTCAGCTAGTTTATCCAATGAAAAATCCGTACGTACGGGGATGAAATGAGCCGACTTAGTCAGTCTATCAACAATAACCCATATCGCATCCTTCTTACTTGCTGACAAAGGCAGTCCGGACACAAAGTCCATTGTGACTCGATCCCATTTCCACTCGGGTATCATGATCGGCTGGAGTAATCCTGAAGACACTTGATGTTCCGCGTTCACTTGTTGACATATTAAACATCTCGAAACAAAGTCAGAGATGTCCCGTTTCATACCATGCCACCAAAATTGACGTTTCAAATCGTTGTACATTTTCGTACTCCCCGGGTGAATTGACATTCGGCTACAATGGGCTTCGTTCAGAATCATCGAAATGAGTTCCGAATTCCTTGGAACACACAAATGATTTCTGAACCTCAAACAATCATCATCATCAATTTGAAACTCTGATTCCTCGTTCGGAAAACACTTAGACCGTTTTGCAACCAATTCATCATCGACTTTCTGAGCTTCACGAATTTGGTGAGTCAATAATAGTTTAGCTTTTAATTCAGCTACTAACACACTGTCTGGTAAAACAGACAAATGCACGTTCATCGCTCGTAAAGCAAACAATGACTTCCGGCTTAAGGCGTCCGCAACCACGTTAGCCTTTCCCGGGTGGTAATCAATGACAAGCTCGTAATCTTTCAACAACTCAAGCCAACGTCTTTGTCGCAGATTCAAGTCTAGTTGAGTCATCAAATATTTGAGACTTTTGTGATCCGAAAATACATGGCACTTCTCACCAAACAGATAATGTCGCCATATTTTTAAAGCAAACACGATGGCAGCTAGTTCGAGATCATGGGTCGGATAATTCCTCTCGTGTGGCTTCAATTGTCTCGACGCATAGGCCACGACTCGACCTTCTTGCATCAATACGCAACCCAACCCAAGTAGGGATGCGTCACTATAGATGACAAACTCTTTACCTGATTCGGGTTGCACCAAAATTGGAGCTTCAGTCAAACGAGTTTTCAGTTGGTCGAAACTTTTCTGACATTTCTCCGTCCACTCGAACTTAACATCCTTTGAAGTAGCTTCGTCATTGGTGTGGCTATCATCGAGAAACCTTTCACAAATCGTCGGTAATAACCGGCGAGCCCCAAAAAGCTCCGAACTTCAGTAACATTTCTCGGAGGTTTCCAGTCCAGTATGGCTGAAATTTTGTTCGGGTCAATTCGAATACCCGACGCGGATACCACATGACCCAAGTAGCTAACCTCTCTTAACCAGAGCTCACACTTACTGAACTTAGCATATAACTGCTTATCCCGCAAAATTTGCAGCACTAGCCTCAGATGCTCAGCATGTTCGGTCTCATCTCTTGAATAGACCAAAATGTCATCAATGAACACAACTACGAACTGATCCGAATACGGTCTGAAGATCCGATTCATCAAATCCATAAATACCGCAGGGGCATTAGTGAGCCCAAACGGCATCACTAAGAATTCGTAGTGACCATATCTCGTTCTGAAGGCAGTTTTGGGAATATCTGGATCTTGAATTCGCAACTGATAATAGCCCGATCTCAAATCTATTTTTGAGAACACTGAGGCTCCCTTCAGTTGGTCGAACAAATCATCGATGCGCGGCAACGGATATTTGTTCTTTATCGTCACTTTATTCAGCTGACGATAGTCAATGCACAACCTCATGGTTCCGTCCTTCTTTTTCACGAACAATACTGGTGCACCCCAAGGTGAGAAACTTGGTCGAGCGAAACCTCTCTCCGTCAGTTCTTGCAACTGAGCTTTCAACTCCTTTAACTCGGTTGGTGCCATACGATACGGAGCTATCGAAATCGGCGTAGTCCCAGGTACAAGCTCAATACCAAACTCTACCTCCCGAACATGTGGTAAACCCGGTAATTCTTCCGGAAAAACATCCGGGTATTCACAAACCACCGGCACAGATTCGGGTTTCTTTTCTAATTCTTTGTCAACAAGCACATATGCAAGGTATGCTTCGCACCATTTTCTTACATATTTCTGTGCCAACATTGCTGATATTACAGCTGGCATCCCCTCCAAGTCCGCAGACTCAATTCGGACTACTTCGTTATTTGCGCACCTCAAATCAATAGTCTTGCTCTTGCAATTCACAATCGCATCATGCGCGGTCAACCAATCCAACCCAAGGATAACATCAAATTCATCAAACGGCAAAAGCATCAAGTCCGCTGGAAAACAGGAACCTCGAATTTTCCAGGGGACATTTCTTACACACTTTGTCGACAAGCACGTAACGACCCAAGGGATTTGACACCCGAATTACAAACTCAGTAGACTCAATAGGTAAAGTCTTACTGGATGCTAAGGTTTCACATATGTAAGAATGGGTAGAACCGGGGTCAATCAAAGCAATTACATTAGTATCAAAGAGGGTGAATGTACCGGTAATAACATCAGGCAAAGAAGCATCCTCGCGGGCACGTATAGCATAAGCTCTAGCAGGCGCACGGGCTTCGGATCTGGTTATATCATCTCTAGATCCTCTCTGACCACCACCAGCATTGCCCATATTTCCAGATGGTCTACCTCGAGCAGTGGTAGCACCCGGTCTCCCACTCTGATTTGCATTCTGTCCCGACAACCTCGGGCAATCTTTAATGAAGTGGTCCACTGATCCGCATTTGTAACAGGAGCGGTCAGGAAATCTACAACTCCCCGAATGCCATTTACCGCAATATCGGCATTTCGTCATGTCTCGACGTTCATTCCCAACACTGGCGACCGAAGTGCCACGTGTACCCACAGGGGGTCGATCACGATCTCGTCCAAAAAGGCCCGAAGTGCCTCTAAACTGGCCCGCATCATCTCGAAATCTCTTCGATGTCTGTTGAAGAGACCTTCCCGAGGATCTTTTACGAAACTCTCCAGTTCCCTCATCAACTCTTTGCTTTTCTTTTCTAAGCTCTTCGGCTTTACAAGCTCGTTCAACAAGTACCACGAACTCTCGTATTTCAAGAACGCCAACGAACATTTTTATATCTTCATTCAGCCCATCCTCGAAGCGTTTACACATAATAGCTTCGGACGAAACACATTCCCGAGCGTATTTGCTAAGTCTAACAAATTTTCGCTCGTAATCAGTAACCGACATGGAGCCTTGCTTAAGCTCAAGAAATTCCTTCCGTTTTTGATCAACAAATCTCTGATTGATATACTTTTTCCGAAACTCAGTTTGGAAAAACTCCCAAGTTACTTGCTCTCGGGGCACAATAGAAGTCAGAGTACTCCACCAATAGTAGGCAGAATCACGTAGCAAGGAGATAGCACACTTTAGACATTCATCGGGTGTACAAGATAGCTCATCGAGTACCCGGATAGTGTTGTCCAGCCAAAATTCAGCTTGCTCGGCATCATCGCTATCCATAGCCTTAAATTCAGTAGCCCCATGTTTTCGGATTCTGTCAACTGGGGGCTTATTTGACCTTATTTGGTCAGTTACCGGTGGTATTGTAGGTGCGGGGGTAGTATTTGTCGGGAATGGAGGTTGTGGAACAGCCATATTAGTTCGAATGTATTGGTTGAACCAATCATTCATCACGCTATAGAATGCTTGTCTAGCTTCATCATTCGGATTACTAGCATTAGGTTGAGAGTCTACCGGCACTGCCCCTTGCGCGGGAGCAGGCCCTACACTCTCAAGATCATCAGCTACCTCTCGGTCACGATCGGGATCCATTACTATAAACACATTTACAATTGTCAGAAGTCACCACACTATCAAGTAATCACATAAAATGGCATGTATAGCTAGACCCAACACATTACGGTAGTCCTAGAATCGACTAAACCGTAGCTCTGATACCAATAAAATGTAACACCCCGAACCCGAGACCGACACCGGAGTCGGACACGAGATGTTAACAAACTTTGAAAAATTTTTTTTTTTTTTTCAGACACTGCCCAGTCTGAGTACTAGTCGCTTCAAAAATCATATCTTGAGTTTCACAACTCAAAAATCAGTTTTGTGATTTTTCCCTGAAACTAGACTCATGTCTCCACCTATGTATTTTTTTCTAGAATTTTTGGTCGGGCCAATTAGTACAGTTTATTAGTCAAAGTCTCCCATGTTACAGGGGTCGACTACACTGACCTTTTCCCATTACAACTTGGATATCTCTCTGCACAGAGCTTCAATACTGATGCCGTTTGTTTCTATGGAAACTAGACTCAGAGAGGAATCCATACATATATGGTATGACCCCTAATTATCTCTGGTCAATTTATAGTGAATTTCCAAAGTCGGAACAGGGAATCCAGAAACTGTTCTGGCCCTGTTCCACAAGAACCCGAATATCTCTTACTGTACTGTTCCTATGATTGTTTCGTTACTTCCATATGAAAGTAGATTCATCAAGGTTCGATTACATAATTTATTCACTATTTAATTCCACTCCTACGAATTCTTGTGATTTTTCCAATCCACACCACTGCTGCTATCAGCTTCTGTTTTCAAAGTAAACCTTACCTAATTTGGGGTTTCATGGACCAACTAGGGCCTTGTCATACATAAGCCCACATATGATCATACTTAGCCATTCTAGTGGCTGGTCATTTGCTCAACACTTCCATTCCAACTATAGTTACATCATGAAACCATCTATACATTCATAAATACGCATGGTCTAATGCCATACTCCACTTCTACAAGCCATTTTCGCATGGCTGTACACTTATACATTTCATAAAGTACTCGAAAGACAACGATGGGTAGTCCTATACATGCCATATCAAAATTCAACCAAAATAGTACCCAAAAGAGCCTTTGATAGTGTGGGCGACTTCGACTTCAAGATCCCGAGTCCGATAGCTGGAGAACCAAAAATCTATAAAACAGAGGAGCAATGTAACGAGTAAGCAATTTATGCTTAGTAAGTTTGAGCAAGGAATTCCAGCATGCACAAATAATAGCACACATTTAGCTAAACGGAATATTTCATAATACGCAATTTACCGATATCAAACTTGCTTCACAACATTAACAACCCTTATGTACATACACAATAAACTAACTTGGCCGAAGGCCGGTAGCTCGTTTATCAACTGAGCGAACATTTATTTGTAAGGGCTCGATTAATATTTAACACATACGTAACATATCCCCATATTGGGATGTTTTTCGAGTATTCGCTGAAATTTTACAGCAAGCTCATTCATTACCAAATCACGTACCTTCGGGATTTAACCGGATATAGCTCCTCGTTCAAATGCCTTCGGGACATAGCCCGGTTTTAGTAACTCACACAATGCCTTCGGGACTTAACCCGGATTTAACAACTCGCACGAATGCCTTCGGGACTTAACCCGGATTTAACAACTCGCACGAATGCCTTCGGGACTTAACCCGGATTTAACAACTCGCACGAATGCCTTCGGGACTTAACCCGGATTTAGTATCTCGCACAAAGGCCTTCGGATCTTAGTCCGGATATATTCACTTAGCACAAAGCCTTCGGGACTTAGCCCGGACAGCATTCAATTAATCATGCACATCTAACAATAATTCATGGCACATTCATATTTCATTTTCGTTTAAGAAACTCAAACACAAGGCACATATTGTCCTTGTACATTCGGCTCAATAGCCACACATAGAGCATGATTTAATCACATCGAAATTTAAGCTCTCTTACTCAAGAACTTACCTCGGGTGTTGTCGAACGATCCCGCTAACTATTCGACCACTTTTTCCTTCCCTTTATCGGATTTATTTCCCCTTTGCTCTTGAGCTTAATCAAACAAATAAATTGATTTCATCATTTAGGCATCAAAAGATGAACACAAGGCACTTAGCCCATATTCATACATTAGACATTAAAGTCTCATACATGCAAAAATCATGCATCAACACAACATATTAGCTAATTTCTTTCCCCTTGGCCGAATATGCATGTCCATTTTTGGGGTCGATTTCAACACTTAATACACACATATACACACTAGTAAAGCATCCTCCCCCTTTTCATCGATTTAACACATGCATTGCTCATCAACATGCAAAGTTACATTCGGCCTTAGCACACATCTTGCTAGCCGATTCTTCTCCCTTTAGCAACCAATGCACATATGTGCTCACACAAAAATGCTAAAAAGGAGGTTCAAGAATCATCAAGCCATCATCACATGCATCATTAACAAGCTTCATATTTTGCATGCAATGGCATTAACACAACCCCCACCTAGGCCGAATCTTAACTCATCCTCATGCCTCATCACCACAACATCAAACACCAACCAAGAATGATGCATCCATGGTCAAGTGCCATTTCCATCACATAGCAAGATTTAGACCATGGGCTAGGTAGAACTCAAGCTAACAACTAAAACATGCATGCATCTCATGGAACATCATTAAACATACCTTGGCCTAGCTACATGCATGGCCGAATCTCTTCACCTTTCTTCTTCTTTCCTCCTTAAAATTTTTGGCCAAGGATGAACCAAAGGATGAGAAATTTTTTTTCTTTGTTTTTCTTTCTAATTTAGGCTAAAATGGAGGTGAGAAAGGATGAACACAAACTTTTCTCCTTTCTTCTCTTGAGCTCACGGCAATGGGGGGGGGACAAACACTACACACACACATTTTTTTTTGTTTTCCATTTCTTTATTACCCATACTTCTTATTTTATTCTTCCACTAACAAAACATGTTTCATGACATGTTTTGCCCATCATTCTTTGTCATGGCCGGCCACTACTCATTAGGGGGGGAAATTTGACATGCAAGTCCCCCCCTTTGTCCACATCACTAATAGGTCCTCACACATTGACCTATCACATTTTTGAATTTTCTCACATAAGTCCTATTGACTAAATTCACATGAAATCAACCAAATTGAAGCTTGAAATTTTCACACATTCATAATTACATATTCTAGACAATAAGTATCACATTCAAACATTTCGGTGACTCGGTTTAGCGGTCCCGAAACCACTTCCCGACTAGGGTCAACTTTGGGCTGTCACATACATTGAACCAGAAATGTTCATGAATCCTCATTAATTGTGTTCCCACATGTGGATGTACCTACAAAAGATATAAACAAATTAGATTCAAGGTACATTCAGCTTAAATTAAATAATATCAAGACATATTTAACAAATTAAAATAAAGACATAAATAAAATATAATTAATAATAAATTCGGCTAGCTCAATGATAGTCAAAATTCTTGATGAGCTGAATTGAGCTAGAAAATTCGGTTATGAGCTGTAGTAAAAATAATTAAAATAAAACTATCACTCAAATTATTCAAATAATAAAATTAACGAGCTGGAAAGAAGCTAAATTGAGCTCAAATAGGTGGAATTGAGCTCAAGGGAGCTGATTGAAGTCGAATTGAGCTAAGGGAGCTGGAATTGAGCTGAAATTAGCTTGCACTAAGGTGCATGGTTTCTTCAAGGAGTTGGATCGAGCTTCCCCATCTTCAACGAGCTGATTCTCCTTCCAAAACTTGAACAATAAAGCTGAAATAGCTTCATGAATTTGCTTGGACCTAACACGAGTCATTGGTCCCTTTGGGAGCTCGAGACAAACAAGATTCAAGCTTGGTGGTGCTTGGGACGTGGTCACATCACTTGCTCCTTGGATGACCTTGGCAATTTGATCGCGATGTTACACACCAAGGTAAACTTAATCGATACTCCCTTGTATTTAAAGGCAAGAAATTCACTTTTGCTCCTTTAAATCCTACTGATGTATATAAAGATCAATTGAGGATGATAAAATTTTGTGAGGGGGTAAGGGAGAAAGAGCAAGTACAAAAGACAGAGAGAAAAGAGGCTAATAGTAGTGGAAAAAGTCAAAATTTAAAAAGCCCAAAGGTGAGTGAATCCTCTAGTGGTAAAATGAGCGGAAAAAATCTTTTGGAAACAAAAAAAGATGTGAAGAGAGCCCTACTTAATAAACAGCCTTGTATCCTTGTGAGGTTTAGGCAAAATTATTTATCTTTATCTAACATTAACGAAAATTTGCCTAGTGTGTTTCAATCTCTTTTGCAGGATTATGAGGATGTTTTTAGTGAGGCCCCTAAAGGTTTACCACCTTTACGAGGGATAGAACATCAAATTGACTTAGGCTTCAATCCCAAATCGACCAGCCTATAGATGCAATCCCGAGGAGACAAAGGAATTGCAAAGGCAAGTGGAGGAATTACTAGACAAAGGGTACATTCGTGAGAGCCTAAGTCCTTGTGCTGTTCCTGTCTTATTGGTGCCAAAGAAAGATGGTACGTTTCGTATGTGTGTTGATTGTCGCCCAATCAACAAGATAACGGTAAAGTATCGACACCCAATCCCTAGACTTGATGATATGCTTGATGAATTACATGGTTCAATAATATTTACAAAAATTGATTTAAAAAGCGGTTATCATCAAATTCGAATGAGGGAAGGGGATGAATGGAAAACAGCCTTTAAAACAAAATTTGGATTGTATGAATGGTTAGTTATGCCTTTCGGCCTTACTAATGCACCTAGTACATTTATGAGATTAATGAATCATGTTTTGAGGCTACATTTGAGTAAATTTGTAGTAGTTTACTTTGATGATATTTTAATTTACTCAAAGTCATTAGATGATCATGTTTTCCATGTTCGAACCGTTTTGGATATTCTACGAACTGAAAGATTATTTGCCAACCTTGATAAATGCACATTCTGTTGTGATAAACTAATATTCTTAGGTTTCATAGTTAGTGCTCAGGGTATTCATGTCGACGAGGACAAAGTTAAGGCAATTAAGGAGTGGCCGACTCCTAAATCGGTAACTGAGGTGAGATCTTTCCATGGTTTAGCCAGTTTTTATAGACGATTTGTGAAAGATTTCTCTACTATTGCTGCCCCATTGACTGAAGTTATAAAGAAATCAGTGGGTTTCGAATGGGGTGAAACCCAAGAAACAGCTTTTCAAACTCTAAAAGCTAAGTTATGTTCTGCTCCTTTGCTTAAATTACCTGATTTTGCTAAAACTTTTGAACTTGAGTGTGATGCTTCAGGAATTGGAATCAGCGCCGTTTTAATGCAAGATAAGCAACCTATTGCTTATTTTAGTGAGAAATTGAACGGTGCACAGTTAAATTATTCGACTTATGACAAAGAACTATTGGCATTAGTTCGTGCACTTCAAGTATGGCAACATTATTTGCTGCCTAATGAGTTTGTCATACATACAGATCATGAGTCTCTTAAATGGTTAAAGGGACAAGGTAAGTTGAGTAAAAGACTTGCCCGATGGGTAGAATTCATTGAAACATTCCCTTATGTGATTCAATATAAAACAGGTAAAGATAATGTAGTCGCAGATGCTTTGTCTAGACGATATACTTTAATAACTACATTGAATGCTAAAGTCTTAGGGTTTGAACATATTAAAGAGTTATATGATGATACTGATTTCAGCCATATCTATAAGAATTGTGGACATACTACTTTTGAAAAATTTTATCTTGTAGATGGCTTTCTTTTTCGTTTAAATAGGTTATGCATACCAAAGTGTTCCATGAGAGAATTGTTGATTCATGAAGCCCATAGTGGAGGACTAATGGGACATTTTGGAGTGGCCAAAACACTAGACATCTTGCAAGAACACTTCCATTGGCCACATATGAAAAAGGATGTCGAAAAGGTATGTTCCAAGTGCATTACATGCAAACAAGCAAAATCTAAGGTAATGCCTCATGGCCTTTACACTCCTTTACCGATTCCTACTTCACCTTGGGTAGATTTATCCATGGACTTTATTCTAGGTTTACCTCGAAATAAGAAAGGAAGAGATAGTATATTTGTTGTTGTTGACAGGTTCTCAAAGATGGCACATTTTATTTCTTGTCACAAAACAGATGTGCTACACATGTAGCAGACTTATTCTTTAAAGAGGTGGTAAGACTTCATGGCATTCCTAAAACAATTGTTTCTGACAGAGATGTCAAATTTCTTAGCCACTTTTGGAAGGTATTGTGGGGTAAGGTTGGTACTAAATTACTTTATTCCACTACATGTCACCCCCAAACTGATGGCCAAACTAAAGTAGTTAATCGGATCTTAGGGACTTTATTACGATCTGTTGTGGGAAAGAACATTAGAAATTGGGAAGAATGCCTACCGTTTGTTGAATTTGCATATAATAGATCTATTCATTCTACAACTAGTTATTCTCCATTTGAACTTGTTTATGGTTTTAACCCACTAACAGTACTTGATCTTGCGCCATTACCACTTGAACACAATGTTAATTTAGATGGTGAACAGAAAGCTGAGTTGGTGAAATCCTTACATGAGCAGGCTAGGCAACGAATAGCCAAAACATATGATGCCAACACCAACAAAGCAAACAAGGGGCGCAAACGGGTTGTCCTAGAACCCGGAGATTGGGTTTGGGTCCATATGAGGAAAGAACGATTTCCTGCAAGAAGAAAGACCAAGTTGGACTCAAGGGGCGATGGGCCTTTCCAAGTACTCGAGAGGATCAACGATAATGCCTATAAAATTGATCTACCTGGTGAGTACAATGTAAGTTCTACTTTTAATGTGGCTGACTTGTCCCCATTTGATTTTTCAGATTCGAGGTCGAATCTTTTTGAGGAAGGGGGGAATGATACGAGATCAAAGGCCCGACAAATGCGTTCCAAACTAAATGGGACCATCCAGGAGTTTGTTAGTAAGGCCTTAGATGCGTACACAAAAGAAAGGGAAAATCAAGATTTCAAATATTGGGAATCCTGGTCCAAGACACCAAATCTTGCAGCCAAAGCGCATTGGATCTCCATTACGAGCATCAATGATTCAATTTCGATAGGAGATGGATCACAAGCCCAAATTCTTGAGGGCAAGGCCCAATAAGAAGATTCCAAGCCCAATCAAGAAATCCACCCATACTATAGTTGAAAATCAGGCCAAATTGTCAAAGTGGCCCAAGTTGTAAAGTTTTATTTTTATTTATTTATTTATTTATTTTACTTAGTTTAAATTTTTATATTCAGTCCAAGAGTCCCAAATAAAAGACCCTTGGCCGAATTTCCATATTAAAATAATTAGGAGTTTTTTTTAGTTTTAGTTTTAGTGTTCTAATTAAATTAGGAAAACATTTGAAAGGCCTATTTATATGGCTTGGCCAGCCACCCTACATTACATTACAATTACATTGAAAATTTCAGATTTGATTTGAGTGAAAATTCTCTTTGAGTTCTTTAAGGATTTTCTCTTGAGTTTTCTTTAGAAGTTGTTTTAACAATCTTTTTGATTGTGGGAGCCATCTTCAACCTTCTTCTTGCCATTGATATTCTTTGGAGGGGAGATTAGAGCCGTTTGAAGGGAGTTGTGAGATCTTTCGGGATTTCAAGGCTTCTTAGGACTTATCTTTTAATTTCTTACTGTCAATTCTTTCTTTATTTCTGCTTGTGCCGAATCTTTATCTAATTTATTTTCTGTTCTTATTGTGTTTTCAGCCTTTTTCTATCTTAAGGAATTAGCCCAAAAATCCCCAATTTCTAGGGTTCTTGCCGATTCATCCATACTCTTTTTGGGAGAAATTAGATTGCCGAAATTTGGGGAAAACTATCTGGGTGTTCAATTGGGCAGAATCGCAATCTCTTCTAGGGTTTCAAGATTCCTTATTAACACTTATTTCTATTCTCTATTTGATTCTTTACTGTTTTGGGGATTTTATTTCAGATCTGAAAATTCAAAAATCTAATCTTTTAATTTTCTGTTTCGTTTCAGATCTAATTGTTTAGGGTTTTCGTAGAAGTTTCTCGTGACTTGGCAACTCGATCTTGGTCCGCGCGCAACCCCGTATCACTGATGGTCAAACTGAAGTAGTTAATCGAATCTTAGGGACTCTATTACGAGCTGTTGTGGGAAAGAACATTAGAAATTGGGAAGAATGCCTACCATTCGTTGAATTTGCATATAATAGATCTATTCATTCTACAACTGGTTATTCCCCATTTGAACTTGTTTATGGTTTTAACGCACTAACAGTACTTGATCTTGCGCCATTACCTCTTGAACACGTTATGAATTTAGATGGCGAACAGAAAGCTGAGTTGGTGAAATCCTTACATGAGAAGGCTAGACAGCGAATAGCCAAAACAAATGATGCCAACACCAACAAAGCAAACAAGGGGCGCAAATGGGTTGTACTAGAACCCGGAGATTGGGTTTGGGTCCATTTGAGGAAAGAATGATTTCCTACAAAAAGGAAGACTAAGTTGGACCCAAGGGGCGATGGGCATTTCCAAGTACTCGAGCGGATCAACGATAATGCCTATAAAATTGATCTACCTGGTGAGTACAATGTAAGTTCTACTTTTAATGTGGCTGACTTGTCCCCATTTGATTTTTCAGATTCGAGGTCGAATCTTTTTGAGGAAGGGGGGAATGATACGAGTCATAAAGGCCCAATCCAAGTTCAAGAACGTGATGGGCTCAAATTGCCACAAGGCCCAATAACGAGATCAAAGGCCCGACAAATGCGGTCCAAACTAAATGGGACCATTCAAGAGCTTGTTAGCAACGCCTTAGATGCATACACGAGAGAACAAGAAAATCAAGATTCACTTTCTTGTTTTCAAGAAAATCAAGAAATCGAATCTTGGCCCAATTTTGCTGTTCGAAGAGATTTCAAGAATCAAGAAAATCAAGATTTCAAATCTTGGTCCAAGAAACCAAATCTTGCAGCCAAAACGCATTGGATCTCCATTACGAGCATCAACGACCTAATTTTGGTAGGAGATGGATCACGAGCCCAAATTCTTGAAGGCGAGGCCCAATAACCAAAATCCAGCCCAATCAAGAAATTTCTTCATACTTAGTTGAAAATCAGGCCAAAATGTCAAAGGGCCCAATTTATAAACATCTTACTTGTTTAATTTAATTTTTTAATCTTTAGGAACATTACATGTAAAATTCGGCCCAAAACAGCCCATATAAGTGCATGGCCGAATTTACCTTGCTATTTTATTAATTAGGTTTAATTTTTTTAGTTACTTGTGAGATTAGGATTTGTTGGAGGCCTATATAAGCATTGGCCAGCCACCCTTTGTGAAAACATCTCATTATTATTTTTTTCTATCAAATTTCAGATTTGTTGAGTGCAGAATTTTCTTTGGGGTTTTCTCCAAGAATTCTCTCTTGAGTTTTCTTTAGAAGTTGTTTTAACAATCTTTTGATTGTGGGAGCTATCTTCAACCTTCTTCTTGCCATCGATATTCCTTGGAGGGGAGATTAGAGCCGTTTGAAGGAATTTGTGAATTCTTTCGGGAATTCAAGGGTTCTTAGGACTTTTCTTTATTTCTTGCTGTTTCGATTTGTTTCTTTATTCCTACTTGTGCCGATTCATCATCTAATAATTTGCTGTTCTTGTTTGTGTTTCAGCCTTGATTCAAACTCCAAGAACTCTTCATTTAATTGGTTCTTTTATTGGCAACATATAATCGACTCAAAATTCCCCAAAATTTAGGGTTCTTGCCGTTTTCTATTTCTTCTTGTTGGGTGAAATTCGGCTGCTGAAATTTGGGCAATTCATATTGGGTGTTCAATTGGACCGAATCGCAACTTAAATTCACTTCTTGAACCCTTCAATTTCATCTATTTCTTTCTTTTCTTTTTTTTACCGTCCAAATCCCTAATCTTCCAATTAAAAATCTGATTGTTTCAATCTACTTACTGTTTTGGTGTTCTTGGCAGATTCGGCTTGTGGGATTTCACTATTGGAGATCGATTTCATCTTCTTGAACTCCGAATACATTTATTCATTCGTTCTTTGTTCCTTGCTGCTTATTTAATTGAATTTGGGGATTTAATTTCAGATCTGATTAGTTTAATCTTGTTCTTTGTTTTAATTTTTAGATCTGTTCGTTTAGAGCTTTCGTAGGAGTTTCTCGTGACTTGGCAACTCGATCTTGGTCCGCGCGCAATCTCGTATCACCTTTGCTAGATTTGGCCACAGACTTGTTGGACTTCATGGGCACCACAGTTTCTTTTGATTGATTCGTTGAAACATTCTTACTTGCCCCTTGGTTCCACTTAGATGCATTCGAAGAAGAAAAACCACGTATGGCTCCTTTCATCTTGAGTTGCTTTTCGACCTTGATCGCCATGTGAACCATATCGATGATCTCTACGTAGTGTTGCAACTCAACTATGTTGGCTATTTCACGGTTAAGCCCGGCTAAAAATCGAGCCATAGTTGCCTCTCGATCTTCCTCCACATCCGCTCGAATCATGGCAACTTCCATCTCCTTGAAGTAATCCTCCACGCTTCTCGTCCCTTGTGTAAGATTTTGAAGTTTTTGGTACAACTCCCGGTGGTAGTACGAAGGGATAAAACATCGTCGCATTACAGCCTTCATCTCGGTCCATGTTTGGATAGGACGCTCACCATTTCGTCTCCGGCTAGTCGTAAGTTGGTCCCACCAAACCATTGCATAGTCAGAAAACTCGATAGCAGCCAACTTAACTTTCTTGGCCTTAGAATAGTTATGGCATTCAAATATGAGCTCGATCTTTTTCTCCCACTCGAGATAAGCTTCGGGATCCGATCGGCCTTGGAATGAAGGAATTGACAACTTAATGCTTTTCAAGTCATCATCGAACCTCTCTCGATTTCGTTGGCCTCGGTTGCGTAGGCCTCTTCGTTGGACATTCGCATTGGACCCTTGATCCCTTTCGTGTTCAATTGGCTCGGAAGATTCATCATCTAAATCAAATTGTCGTCCTCAATTTCTCGGAGGGCTTAAGGGAGTTCTTCTTCATTGGGCTCTTCCTTCTACACGATCAAGTCTATCTTGAATCGGTTCTAACTTTTGATCAAACAATCGTTCCACCTCGTGTAGTAATGCTTGCAAATTCAAGTCTGGCACATTCCGAACAGGTTGCCTTTCCGCCATGCTTCTCGTAGGGCTTCTTGACATACAAAATTATAACCTCACAACAAAACTCACAAGTCACTCAAAAAGAAAGATAATTCGGCACTCCACTCGTGTTTACACTCTTTAATAGCTTTTTCTTCACTCTAATGCTCTCGCAACACTCGTGCCTTTTTCCACTCGTATCTTCTCTTGTGATTTCGTATAAAACTCTGTCAGACTAGATCTTCTAGTTTAGGGGTCGGTTTCAAAGGTTTTACAAAGGAAAATATGTAAAGGGTGTAGGATAGGCTGAAAGAACGATATGTTGGCTATTAAGTGTGGCGTAAGTGAATGGGGATGGAAAAGAAATCTTGATCGGGAATGACTAGAATGAAATGAATCGAAACACTAAAAAAAATTTTTTTAATAGCGTGAAATTTCACCAAGAGGGATATTAAGGGTGTAGAATGTGATTTTGGAAAAAATTTTGTTGAAGTCTCTCCAGACTTTTTTTTACGGATCTTTCACGTTCTTTTCGTCCGCACCTAGACCGTATACAATTTTTTTCGTTTCAATTTTTTTGATTTTTTTTTCGATTTCTTTTTTTTTCAAATTTTTTTTCACGAATCTACTTACTCCGGCTCTTCTCGAACGTCCAAACTCCTCATTTTAACCAGCTCTGATACCAAATGATATGACCCCCGGCCTCATGGATGAATTTTGAGTCGTGTTTGTTGCCCGATCGTCCTAACGATGAAGTTTCGTTCGTCTTGAATTAAAGAGTTATATTTGTTCAATGAAGGTGTTAATGGTTCATTTAAGGTTAAAAGGAAATGGTTGGTAAGGTATTTCGGCTAAGAAAGAAAGAAAACAAATATTAAAGGTAAGGAATTTTCGGTTTAAGGTGAAATGGAAAGATAGGCTTAAAAACAAGAATGAACCAACACTAAGGGAAATGTTGACCCGAATCTTATATGTCTTTAAAGTGGATGAAACGGATGTAAAGGACCTCGACCCACTATCTATCAAAGATAGGAACCTTGGTATAATTTGGGTTGAACGCCACACGTAAACGTGATAAGTTCGATTGAACAAAAACAGTTGACGCCACTAACTACTTAGATAAGTCAACGAAGTTTTTGGACGAAATTCAAGAGAAGAGTTCTCTCAACAAATTGACAGCATTTCATTAAGGTTCAAAAGTCCTTTACAAAGTGAAAATTCAGCTATTTATAATAATCACCTAAGCTAGCCGAATGGTCACTTACATTACTTAAAAATTAAGCAAATGAATCACTTAAATGGACTAGCTAGATTCAGCTGAACTTGGGGCTCCAATAGTCACCTTCTAGATGGATAATTGAACTTGGAACTTGAGTGAATAGATGGCAGCAGCTACATTCGGTTGATGTGCTTAAGGGAGCTCATTTAATTGGTAACCATTGCTGAAAAATTACCAGCAATTAAGGAGATGCTGAATAGTCACTTTGAGTGTGAAAACCAAGTTTTGAAGAGTCCTTGAATATGAACACCTTGAACCAAACAGCCATGATGTATCTAGCAATGTGTAAGCATTAAATTCGGCTGAATGGTCACCTAGGAAACTTCAAACAGCAGCCAACTTCATTTTTCCATTCATGCATGTGCCGTCCCCTTCATGTACCTTCTTTTAATACCTTTCATGCACCGAGGACATTCATGGGTAATGTACCTGCAGCAACATTCATCAAATAAATCAAATACATGTTTAGACACATTAAATTAACACTAAAAATCTGCACATATAATTTAGTTTGGACAAGACACATTAAAACATGTAATGAAATTTGACTCATTAAAAATGCATAAAACATATTAATAAGCTGTAAAAATTAAGACAAACTAATGACATGTAAAAATAACTCAATTAAGATGCAAAAAATTAAATTTGTCCAGATTTTAAATTATGCAAACAACTAAAATTAATTGAGCTGTAATAAACTAATTAAATGACGCAAATAATTATTTCAGCTACTATAATAAAGGTCTTAAAGATATTGAGCTGAAATTGAGCTGGTTCGAGCTCATTGAACTTGACGGAGCTGGAAATGAGCTAAATGAAGCTCCACAAAAATATAATTGAGCTACGTCCAGCTTGAAAAAAGGACGAGCCTTGCTTGTAGGCTGAAACAATGGCCGTTCCCGAGGGCGGGTCGTATCAATTCTTTAAATACTTAGTTTCAATTTTAGACTTTATAAATTAATTACTATGTAAATATTCAATCCAAGAGGCCCAATTAAAAGCCCTTGGCCGAATTTCCCTTTAAATCAAATAATTAGGAGTTTTTTTTTGTTTAGTTTTCTAATAGGGTTAGGAAAATAATAGAGGCCTATATATATGTAAGGCTTGGCCGGCCATACACACAACAATACACTTGAAATTAGATTTTGATTGCTTGCAAATTCTCTTGGGTTTTTCTCGAATAATTTTCTCTTGAGTTTTCTTTAGAAGTAGTTTTAACAATCCTTTAGATTGTGGGAGCCATCTTCTGCCTTCTTCTTGGCATTGTTCTTATTGGAGGGGAGATTAGAGCCGTTTGAAGGGAGTTGTGAAATCTTTATCGATTTCAAGGCTTCTTAGGACTTTATCTTTATTTTCTTGTTGTTCAATCTCTTTTTAATTTCTTCTTGTGTCGATTTCATTATCTAACTTGTTTAAGTTTTCTTATTGCATTTCCAGCCTCGTTCAACCTTCAAGAATCTGATCGGCACCACCCTTGGACATCAAGAAATGTTTTGATTCTCCAAACCCATCTTTCTTGCCGTCCAAACCCCTCTTTTATTGATTTGATTATTTTAATTTCAGAACTAATTGATTCTACATTGGTCTTGTTGTTTCGTTTCAGATTTTATTGTTCTTGTTCGTTTCGACCATTCCCAAAAGTTCAAGATCTGTCTTTGCACCACATTTGACATCAAGAACCGTTTGTTAATCATATTTTTCTTTCAGATTTCTTGCCGCCCAAGTACTCTATTTCCTATTCTGATTTGGTTTCTTAATCACTTGAGTTTAACTTGCTGTTTCATTTTCTCCAGTCAGATTCAGCTTGGAGAGTCATTCTTGCTATTTAGATCTTGTTTCTTGACCTCCAAGGAACAATATTAATTTGTGTTCTGATTATTAGCTAATTATCCATGGTTTTACGGTTTTCGTTTCAGATCTGGTACTGATAGGTTTGATTTCTTTGTTTTGTTTCAGATCCGATTGTCTAAAGCTTTCTTAGTGATACGAGCACGCCCCGCGAACTTCATCGAGCAAGTTTGTCAAGCCGAGCATTGACATATTGGCAAGCTGATCCCAGCTCGTTTCCAGCTCCACGAGCTCCGTCTAGCTCAAATCCAGCTTATTCAAGCTCGATCCAACTTGCCTGAGCTAAACTGAGCTCACTCCTAGCTCATATTTAGCTCACGAGCTAAACCTTAGCTCAACTTCAGCTTAGGAGTTTAGCCTCAGCTCAACTTTAGCTCACGAGCTAAAACTTAGCTCATTTTAGTTTAAACTCAGTTTTGTCTTTAATACATTAAATAAAATTTGCACATATTCATTTAAGCATTAAACTTGTCTTATATTAATATTTGTTATTAATATATCATTGTCATTATATAAATTGATTATGTTCACATAGTCGAATTAATGCATGACATTAATGTCTTCACATCATGCCGAATTTATGAGTGTTCATGAGATGTCTTAATGACTTGTTTATTTCATGTAGGTACATTCCTTTGGACGGTACAATGTATGAATGAAGAAACATCTCTTTTGGGCATTCCACACTCATGAATGAAGAAGTATTAAATGCTGGTGCATGTACGGCTAGATGCAATGTTTCTACAAATTCATGCATGTGTCGAATGCATGTATGGACTTTAAAGGCTAGTCCATGAATGGATCAAATGCATGGGATGATAGAATGCATGAATGGCTTAAGTGCATGTATGGTGGCTGTCTCTTAACTTTCCAAGGCACTTATTCGGCCAAGAAGTAGCTGCTAACTAATTCTATGTTGACCATAGAGCTCCTTGAACATGTTCACACTTTGAATTGACCTATAGGCTACTACACATGCATGGATGGGTTCAAGAACGTCCAAGGGAAGGAATTAACTCAATAATTCAACACATTGATTGAATTAAGTGCATGCACAAAGGGGAGAACGAATTTACTAGGTTCATGCTACCATTTATGAACTTACATGCCATTAAAGTGTTTAATTATGAAGATACATGGTCCATACAAGTGCATGAACGTCCCAAGGAGATGAATGCAACCTTTTGGTGCACATACAAGTCACTTGAAGCCTTTCTTTATGACTAAGCATTCATGCACAAACTAAGGGGAAGAAAGTGTCCATTCAGCTAGTGCATGAATCTGCCGAATTTATGAACTATTTTAATACATTAGTGTGAACGTTTTTATTATTGTGTGAACACCTAGATGCCGAATTTGAATGGTCATCTATGTGCCTATAAATATTTGTTTTCTTTCATTTGTAAAGGACTTTTGGACTTTTGATCATTTGAATGAACTTTGTTCAAAGAGTGAGTTTTCTCCTCTCTAAATTCGTACGAGTTTCGATCTGACTTATCTAGCGTGCTAGTGGTGTCTATCGTTCTCTTTTGAACTTATCACCTTGCTTTGGTGTGGCGTTCAACCTTCTACAATTCCGCAATCCCACCTTGAACCGAATAGAAATCGGGGTGACACTTTTAGTGTTGAATCGTTTCTGGTGTTTAAGCTCATTTATCCATTCCACCGACTATCCTAGATTTTACCCAACTATAATATCTTTTTACAAAACCGAGCCTTCATTTATCAACTTCCATTTTTCTTATTTTTATACTTAAATCGAGCCTACTACCCTTATAAATTTACCATCACCTTAGCCAACCTTTAAAACCATTTGAAAGCTTCCGCATCTTTAGCCTTATTTCATCCTATTTCCGATAACTCAACTATTCCTCGTCGACGATCGGGCAATCAAGTGAATCGACTCAATCAACCGAGCCAGATCACATCATCTGGTATCAGAGCTACTAAAACGAGGAGCACCAACGTTCGTAACAAGGCCGCAAGTAGGTTCGGAACGTGAAAAGAAAAATAAAAAAAAATTGAGTTGTAATTTAATTTTTTTGTAATTTAATTTTTTTCTTCCTTGTATTTTGTTTACTATTTTATTGGATTTTAAAAAAAGGAGAAGAAATTCAGAAAAAAAAAATTCAAAATTCAAAAATTGAAAAAAAAAGGAAAAAAAAGTGACAAAAAAATCGAGTTAAAAAAAAGAAGAAAAAAAACAAAAGTGAAAAGTCTTGTGAGTTTTATTTTGTTTTTTTTTTGTTGCTTTCGAGCATCCATTCATTTTACCATTCCCTCTACCCCCCCAAACGCCACACATACTTTGATTTTTATTTTTCTTTGTTTAGCTTACCCTACACCCGACGTTATCCCTTGTAACCCATTTGAAGCCGACCCTCTAAGCCGCAATAAGTCTCCTTGAAACAAAATATGAATTCACGAGAGTGAAACGAGCGGAAAAAGGCACGGGTGGTGAGTACATTAGAGCGAGCAAAAGCCATTAGACAAGTGTAAACACGAGTGGAGTGTTATCCAATTTTCTTTCCGAGCGAAATTGTGAGGTTTGTGGTGAGGTACTTCAATTTTTTTATTTTGTTTTGTGATCTAATATTTTCTTTTTAGCAACAAAAATCATGTCATACGAAGAGTTCACCGAATCGGAATACCAATATTTGGTTCAAGAAAAGCGAAGAATGGCGACTAAACGAGACCAAAGTGATCGAGTTTCTTCAAGTCGTAAAACGGAACCAAGAACCCCACGGAGATATACCCCCGACTACTACTTAAGAAAAAGTTCCTATCGTGATTCCTTTTTGCCATCTACTTCGAGACAAAGAGATTTATACTATGATGCATATTCATCAGCGAATTCGAGAAGTGACTTCGATCGAAAGTCCTTTTCATC
This sequence comes from Gossypium hirsutum, assembly GCF_007990345.1. Classification (NCBI taxonomy): domain Eukaryota; kingdom Viridiplantae; phylum Streptophyta; class Magnoliopsida; order Malvales; family Malvaceae; genus Gossypium; species Gossypium hirsutum. Next base: position 27,942,306 of record NC_053444.1, read on the forward strand.
AAGAAATTTGAGAAGACGAGAAGTCGATTACGATTTTGATTCATTCCAAGATGGCGTTCGAAGAGAAAGACATACTCCTACTAGATCTTCAAAGAAATCTTACCCGGAGTATTCTTCACGAAGTTTTGATTGTGAATCATATGCAAATAGTTCTTCATCTTTCGAACAAGATTTGTATTCTCATCGTTCTTTTGTACATTCTTGTAAAGAGAAAACAAAGAAAAGAAAAGAAAAAGAAAAAGCAAGAGAAGAAAAAGAAAAAGAAATAAAAAGAAAAGAGAGGCAAGAGGCAAGTAAGAGAGAAAATGAGCGAATCTTGAGAGAACTTGAAAAAGCCTTTGAAAAAGCCTTTGAAAAGCAAAAGAAAATGAAAAAGGAAATGAAAAGAAATTTGAGAGTGAAAAAGAAGATGAAAAAGAAATTGAAACAAAAGAAACGAGTGATCCAGAAGACAAAGAATCGAGTGAGAAAACAAGTGAGCAAGTGAGGATTATTTCCACTAACCCACCTGTTCGATCTTCTTGTGAGTTAACTTTTCAGGTTCCTAGAAGTTTGTGCGACCAATTCCATCTACATTACCTTCCAAACGAGAGGTGTTTTAGGTTGTTCGAAAAAGGTAAGTTCGCTAATGACTACCACCCACTTGCGATTGAAGGTAAGGAAGGTAAGGATTCTTTGTTTATCGAATCAAAGTCACTTGATTTGGATAATTTTTGTTCACTTACTGTTGTTAACGATTTTGTTTTAAAAGGTGCCATATACAGTTTTTTTTATGACGATTACTACATTGGCAAATTTGTTGACAACATTGGATTAGTTTTCCCTAAGCAAATTTTGAACATGTTTGATCAAAGTCTGTCACGTAAAAATTCTCATGTGTTTGACCCTGCAAACTTTTTGAACTCATGTGTTAAATCTTTATGTTTAAATATGCCTGCTCAATTGATTTGTGATAAATCTGCCTGTTTGAAAAGTTGCATGTTCGTTAAAAATTCTTTGTTTGGCATCCATGTTAAAAGATCTTCACATGATATGTGCAATTGTGTTCTTCATGAACAATCTTTGAGTTTTTGTGCGAAATTTCCATGTAGTGATTTGCATTCCCGATTAATACTCTTGAAGTATGAACCTTTGCATTTTGGTATGCTCGGTTTTGTCAAATCAACATGTGTGTTTAAACTAGTGAAATATAATTCGTGTGGTGAGTTGATTATATCTTCTTCTAATATGTTGCTTGTTGGAATTCCTAATCAAGTTCGTGTGTTCAAGCCTGGTATTTGCTACATGAATTCATTTTATGGAAACATTAAGCGCTTTGCATCATTTACATTGAAATTATGTTTGCTTGAAGTTCGAATTTTTGATAAGAAGGTGAAATTCAATGATTTGGGTTTCAATTTTGATTCATTTATTAATCACCTTGTTTGGCCACATTTGAAATTTTCGTTTCATTTCGAGAAGGTAAGGCCAACCTATGTTTTTGGAATTGAATCAAATTTCCATGGTAACTTTCCTTTTCCATTTAAGTCCATAGTTTTTGATAATACTAACCCGTCTTATTTTTGTGAATTCCACCCCTCGAGGAGCAAGACATGTCATGGTGCGTCACCACCTATTCAAATTTATCGAAGTAATAGGTTTGTCTTACGTTATCTATCCAAAGAGAGAAGATTCATTTTGACTGAGAAAGGTAAACCCAATCCTCAATTTTCTTCTCTTCATATTCGTCAAGGTAAGTCATCTGAAAATTTTCAAATATCTTTGCTCACTTCGATTGAAGTTGAAAATTCCATTGATTGGTTGTTTGGAAATTATTTATACTTTGATGTGATGGATTTTTCCTTTTGGAATTGTGATGATGTGATTATTACGTTGGAATTTGGAGACTCCCCTCATGTTGTTCAAAAACGAAAGGAAGAATTAGCATACCTTTGGCCATGGCATACCTTCCATGAGCAAGACAAACGACCAAATGAGTTACTATATTCGATTAAGGAAATTAAAATGTTTTGGATGAGGAATAATGTGTTTAAGTGCCTACCATCGTTTTTAACCAATTATCCCTTGATCCAACTTAGTTTTCATGTTTGTAACGATGGTCTAACGAAACTCTTTGATAAATTTATGTATGCTTGCTTTGTCCAATTGAGATTTTTGGCATATGTTCGATTGAATGAATATTTTATGAACTATCGAACACATTTGAATTTGACTCCTTTGAGTTTCTTTTTATTGGCTGTGGTAAGAATCTTTCAGGTTTGTGTGACATCTTCCATCCCATTTGACTGAGGAAAACCATGCATGAGTCAAAGTTCTCCCATGGACAAACGGCTCGACTTGAGGACAAGTCGCCTAAAAGAGGGGGGAATGATACGAGCACGCCCCGCGAACTTCATCGAGCAAGTTTGTCAAGCCGAGCATTGACATATTGGCAAGCTGATCCCAGCTCGTTTCCAGCTCCACGAGCTCCGTCTAGCTCAAATCCAGCTTATTCAAGCTCGATCCAACTTGCCTGAGCTAAACCGAGCTCACTCCAAGCTCATATTTAGCTCACGAGCTAAACCTTAGCTCAACTTCAGCTTAGGAGTTTAGCCTCAGCTCAACTTTAGCTCACGAGCTAAAACTTAGCTCATTTTAGTTTAAACTCAGTTTTGTCTTTAATACATTAAATAAAATTTGCACATATTCATTTAAGCATTAAACTTGTCTTATATTAATATTTGTTATTAATATATCATTGTCATTATATAAATTGATTATGTTCACATAGCCGAATTAATGCATGACATTAATGTGTTCACATCATGCCGAATTTATGAGTGTTCATGAGATGTCTTAATGACTTGTTTATTTCATGTAGGTACATTCCTTTGGACGGTACAATGTATGAATGAAGAAACATCTCTTTTGGGCATTCCACACTCATGAATGAAGAAGTATTAAATGCTGGTGCATGTACGGCTAGATGCAATGTTTCTACAAATTCATGCATGTGTCGAATGCATGTATGGACATTAAAGGCTAGTCCATGAATGGATCAAATGCATGGGATGATAGAATGCATGAATGGCTTAAGTGCATGTATGGTGGCTGTCTCTTAACTTTCCAAGGCACTTATTCGGCCAAGAAGTAGCTGCTAACTAATTCTATGTTGACCATAGAGCTCCTTGAACATGTTCACACGTTGAATTGACCTATAGGCTACTACACATGCATGGATGGGTTCAAGAACGTCCAAGGGAAGGAATTAACTCAATAATTCAACACATTGATTGAATTAAGTGCATGCACAAAGGGGAGAACGAATTTACTAGGTTCATGCTACCATTTATGAACTTACATGCCATTAAAGTGTTTAATTATGAAGATACATGGTCCATACAAGTGCATGAACGTCCCAAGGAGATGAATGCAACCTTTTGGTGCACATACAAGTCACTTGAAGCCTTTCTTTATGACTAAGCATTCATGCACAAACTAAGGGGAAGAAAGTGTCCATTCAGCTAGTGCATGAATCTGCCGAATTTATGAACTATTTTAATACATTAGTGTGAACGTTTTTATTATTGTGTGAACACCTAGATGCCGAATTTGAATGGTCATCTATGTGCCTATAAATATTTGTTTTCTTTCATTTGTAAAGGACTTTTGGACTTTTGATCATTTGAATGAACTTTGTTCAAAGAGTGAGTTTTCTCCTCTCTAAATTCGTACGAGTTTCGATCTGACTTATCTAGCGTGCTAGTGGCGTCTATCGTTCTCTTTTGAACTTATCACCTTGCTTTGGTGTGGCGTTCAACCTTCTACAATTCTGCAATCCCACCTTGAATCGAATAGAAATTGGGGTGACACTTTTAGTGTTGAATCGTTTCTGGTGTTTAAGCTCATTTATCCATTCCACCGACTATCCTAGATTTTACCCAACTATAATATCTTTTTACAAAACCGAGCCTTCATTTATCAACTTCCATTTTTCTTATTTTTATACTTAAATCGAGCCTACTACCCTTATAAATTTACCATCACCTTAGCGAACCTTTAAAACCATTTGAAAGCTTCCGCATCTTTAGCCTTATTTCATCCTATTTCCGATAACTCAACTACTCCTCGTCGACGATCGAGCAATCAAGTGAATCGACTCAATCAACCGAGCCGGATCACATCACTTAGGAATTTTCCCGTGACTTGACAACTCGATCTTGGTCTGCGCGCAACCCTCTATCATCATCCTTTAATGCTGGTATCTTTTCAGCCAAGAATTACATTTTAATGAGCTCATTTAAGCTCAATTGGCTGAACCTAGCTGCTGCCATTTCTCTAAGTGCATTTGCTCTTCTAGAAATCGTCCCTTGAGCTTCAAATTCAGTTGAATATAGCTCTAGTAGTTTAGGTTTTTTTTCAGAATTTTCTAGCATTTTCTAGTTTAATTAATTACTTAGAAATTAAGTCTTTGTTTTGGCTATTCGGCTACCTAGTTGAATGATGCGATCCCGATCGCATCATGTACTGACACAACCCAACACCGTCGGGATTGGCCTAAACACGAGGGCCCCAAGTGCAAGATGAAGCTCATTTCTGGTTCATTCGAGCTCAAGTCAGCTCATTGAGCTCGTTATTAGCTCTCTAGCTCATTTAATTTAATTTGCTGGAATAAATTAATTAGTCGAGTTAGTTATTTTAGCTTAAATAATTACTAAGTATTTAATTAAGAAATCTGGACATTTTAATTATGTTTGTTTAATGCATGTTTAATTTGTTTTAATTATTACATAGCATCAATGTGTTTGTCTTATTACAATTAATTAATGTGTCTTATTGCTGATTTATTATGCCTAAGCTGTTATTTAATGTTCAGCCGAATTTAATTAACTTGTCTAGGCTGCTGAATTAAATGTGCCTTAGGTTGCCGAATTTATTGATTATTTTCCAGCTGAATTTAATTTGTCTTGGCTTAGTTAACCAGCTGAATTTAATTGTCATTACATCATTTAATTTGTCTTGCTACAACGAATTTAATGATGTCTTAAATGGTGTCCAATTGAAGTTAATTGTGGCTGCCGAATTTAATATGTCTGTTGACCATTTTTAATGTGTCTGAAAACGTGAATTAAAGGCTGAATTTTAATGGGTGCAGGTACATGGACATGGGACAGCATTTAAATGAGGCATGTTGGCCGAATTTAATGAACAGCAAGACATGTATTAAGGGAGCTGTCCAACATGCAAGGGATGTCCATTAATGCGCTTCTGCACTTCTCCAAGCTGCCGATTTAAATAAGTGCATGGGACTTGGGTCAACATTAAAAGAGGTGGCTGCTGTTGCACCTTTTCCAAACAAACTATTCAGCCACCGATGCATTTTTTTTAAAACCCCACTAGCTGAAAACCCTTCAATTCCGTCTATTCACACTCCTTTGGCCGATCAGCTCCTTGTGTTCACATTCTATGACTATTGATGAGCCCAAGTTAATCAATAAATTTCAAGATTAATTAGCTGACCAAAGCAGCCCTTTTCAAGGCTCATAAAAGACCTTGGCCAAACCTGGCATGCCTTTTGTAGTTCAAGCCTCTTTGTGCGCATCAAAGACACCTTTCAAAGCTGTTCGTGTAGCTCAATGGTCAGCCAAGCATTGAAGACGTTCCATGAATGTTTCCAGTTGAGTTAACACCATCTATAAGCTGCCCATTTATCTATCTTTTGTGACCATTCGGCTTGACATTTAATATTAGTATAAATAGTTGTTTTATAATCATTTTGGGGTTAGACAATATACTTTTGAACCTTATATGAAATCTGATTACCTTGTGAGTTTGTTTTCAACTCTCATTGTTCTCCAAAGACTCATCTGACTTATCAAGTAACCCTTGTGGCATCAACCCATCTTTCTTTTCCGAACTTATCACTTTGCACCCAAAGTGTGGCGTTCAAATTATACCGAGGTTCCATTTTATTCGTTCTCCATCCATACAACGTTTAACCTACCTAAGTATTCTTATAAGTCCCGGGTTAACACACTTATATTGTGTTGGTTCAACTTGAATACTTGGTTTTCATTCACCTATCAACCTCAACCCATTCCATAATCTCTTTTGAACTAAATTTGAGCCTTTATCTCTTCTTTCTTAACCTATCTTCGACAAACCTTAATATTACTCCAATTCACGATCGGGCACATCAACGAATCGACTCTCATCACCGAGGCTGGGGCGTATCATTTGGTATTAGAGCTAGCTGAATTGGAGTAAGATCGACATTTTCGGTATTACGATATTGTAAAAAAAATTAAAAAAAATTTGAAAAAAAAATTCAAAAAAAAAGAGTTTGTATTCGATTCATTTTTCCTTGTTGTATTCAGTATTGAAAAAAAGAAGAAAAAAATTCAAAATTATTTAAAAAAACAAGTGTGACAAAACTCATTGTTGCCAAATTGTGAAGGTGAAGTTGCTGCCGTAGTATTCAAATTATTTCCAGCCACACTTAACCATTTCTATTTTATTTGATAGCCTACCATTTCTGACATCATTACCCACCAGGCCAAATCAATTTTGTAAGCCGACGCCAAATGGTATTGATTTGTCGACCTAGTTTGCGGAGAACTTCGAGAGGCAAAAATCAAGTGGAAAAAGGCAAGAGCGATTGGTGAGACCATCCGAGAGAAGTAAAAGCCAAATTGTGTGAATTTTCTTTGTGAGAGAAGTGTGAGTTTTGTTGTGTGATTAAAAAAGATGTCAAGAAGTTTTGAAGGGATTATGGTGAAGAATATGGCGATGTTCTGATCGACCCAACATATCAAACGATTATTCACGAGGTGGGTCAAATGCTTCAAAGAAAATTGGAACCAATTAAAGAACGATTGAAGAAGTTGGATGAACGATTCCAACGGGAGCTAATCTCTTCAAGTCAAGAGATGAAAACAAGATCATCGTGGAGAAAAACATCTAATAACTAGGTGAGAAGAGATTTTCATGATTCCTACTCAAGAAGAGATCCATACCAAGATTACTATTCATCAAAGAATTTGAGTAGAAAAAAAGAGAGTTTTGAGAATGAGGTTTTTCAAAATGTTAATCCAGAAAGAAGATATCTCTTTTCAAGTGCATCAAAGCGTTCATCTACGGAGGATTATTTATGAAGAGGCAAACGTGTTACAAGAGTGTCAAAGTACTCGGCCATGGAAGATCTATCACAAGGAGAAGATTGTCATTTGTATGAAGAACCTTTTTCTTATTCTCAACACAAGGTTTCTCATTTTGATGATTTCTACTTTTGTAATGAAATCGAAATAGCATGTGAAAAAGAAAAAGAAATGAAAGAAAAAGAAGATGAGTGTGAGATAGAAAAGAAAATTGAAAATGAGATTGAGAATAAAAACGAGTGTGAAAAAGAAAAGAAAACTAAAAAAGAGATTGAGAATGAAGAAAGAAACGAGAGTGCAAAAGAAATGAGTGATATGGTAAAAGAAAGAGGATTTGAAAATGAGTTGGAAAAAGAAATAAGCGAAAAGGATGAAAGTGAACAAGCAAGGAGTGTTTTTACTAACCATCCTATGAGTTTTCCTTGTATTGTTTCTACTTTTCAGGTTTCTTGAAATCCCATTGATCAATTTCAACTTCAATACTTTTCTGAAGAGAGACGATTTTGATTAGTCAAGAAAGGTAAGATCGTAGATGACCCTAGTCCACAAGTACTTAAAGGTAAGCCATGTAAGGGTTCTACTATATTTGAGTCTTCCCAATCTTACTTGATTCTTGATGACAAGATTACCAAAGACTTAGTTTGTGAGAGAGTTTTTCATCTTGATTTGATTGGAAATCATAATATGATTGTTGATGAATGTATTTTACATAGTAATGCGAAATATCTTTCTGCTCATGAGCCTAACATTGTCAAGATTGATCAAGAAGTAAGTCCAGGTGAGTCCGAACAGAAATTGGTTTTTTGTGATAAAAGGTTGGCATATCACACGTCAAATCTGCTTGTATGTGATGACAATTTGAATTTGCTGATTCGTTTGTGTGATAAAACGTTGATGAGTAAAATATCTAGTTCATTTGCTTGTGATGGTGGTGAGACATTACTGCTTTGTTTTGTAAATTATACATGTTTGTGTAAGTTAGATCAAGTGAAATTTGATATATCTGGCTATTCTAGAACAAAGCATGTGAATATTGTTAGCTTGCAAAGCCAAAATTTGATTTATGATTCTGGTAACTACTCCATACTTTGGTTTAAAAGGTTCGAATATGTTTTGCATAATCATTACTTAAAATTACATCGTTTCCTTTTTATGATACCGATTTTGAAATTGTCATATCAAATTGGAATGGCAAGAGGACACTTTGTTTTTGACCCCGATGCATATCATTTTAAATTGTTGTCAAAGGGATTCGAACCATGGGAAGTTGACTTCCAAAATTATAGCTATCGAGTGCCTTGTTACTCAGGTTTGTTGCAATCAATGAATTTTTTAATTCATTATGATAAGGTGAGACCAACTTCTAGTTTTGATCCCGGCATTGACTCGTATGTTCACTTGTTGAATAAGATCTTCAAAAATTCTTTTGAGTTTATAATTTCTAGTGTCACTAACCTATCTCTTTCTTGTGTAGGTGACACTTCGGAATGGTTCCCTCCAAAAGAGGGAGGGCGTGGAAATAATTCAATTTCTTCTCGAACCATTTGTGATTTTCAAAGTTTTGGAAATGATTCTATTCGGGTCATGAACAAAAGGGGTCGAGATCTTAAATAAAATTTTTCAAGCAAGTGGCCCTATTTGAGGACAAATCGTCTTCAAGAGGGAGGGTATGATGTGATCCCGATTGCATCATGTAATGACACAACCCAACGCCGTCGAGATTGGCCTAAACACGAGGGCCCCAAGTGCAAGATGAAGCTCATTTCTAGTTCATTCAAGCTCAAGTCAGCTCATTGAGCTCGTTATTATCTCTCTAGCTCATTTAATTTAATTTGCTGGAATAAATTAATTAGTTGAGTTAGTTATTTTAGCTTAAATAATTACTAAGTATTTAATTAAGAAATCTGGACATTTTAATTATGTTTGTTTAATGCATGTTTAATTTGTTTTAATTATTACATAGCATAAATGTGTTTGTCTTATTACAATTAATTAATGTGTCTTATTGCTGATTTATTATGCCTAAGCTGTTATTTAATGTTCAGCCGAATTTAATTAACTTGTCTAGGCTGCTGAATTAAATGTGCCTTAGGTTGCCGAATTTATTGATTATTTTCCAGCTGAATTTAATTTGTCTTGGCTTAGTTAACCAGCTAAATTTAATTGTCACTACATCATTTAATTTGTCTTGCTACAATGAATTTAATGATGTCTTAAATGGTGTCCAGCTGAAGTTAATTGTGGCTGCCGAATTTAATATGTCTGTTGATGTGATCTCAATCGCATCATGTTGTGGCACCACTCGTTGCTATCATGATTGGCCTAAACACGAGGGCCCCAAGTGCAAGATGAAGCTCAATCTCAGCTCAACAAGCTCAATCTTAGTTTTTCCCAGCTCGATTTAGCTCACATGAGCTTAATTTAGCTCGTTTGAGCTCAATTTAGCTTACTTTAGCTCGTTTGAGCTTGGCTTAAGTTTATTTCAACTCATTTATTTTAATGTCTGAATAAATTAAGTAATTTATTAATTTAGCTTAAATTACTACAGCTCATAATTATGTTTTGACTTATTACATGTTTTAAATGTGTCTTGGCCGAATTTAATATGTCTTGTTAAGACTTTATTAAATTTGTCTAATTTAATTTATGTTTAATTAGTGTGTCTAAATTATATTAATGTTTGTTCAGCTGAATTTTATGTGATTTAATTTTGGTTCATGTGTTTTTGTAGGTGAGTTGAATTTGGAGAGTAATTAAACAAGGTTCATGCATGATAGGTTCAATGTATGGGACGGTGCATGTAAGGCCTCTTTCAATGAATGGTGGCTGATCCATTTGGCTCCCCAAGGCACCTATTTGGCCAAAAGGTGTCCAGCAACTTAAAGCACAAGCTTGGCCGATCGTATTCCCAAGGCAGCATCTAAGCCATTCACACCTTAATTTGACCAATCAGCTCCTATACATGTATGGGTGGATTCATGAACGTCCAAAGGGAGGGAATATTACCTTAATTCATCACATTGAATGTATAATGTGCATGTACAAAGGGGAGAACGAATTTACAAGGTACATGCTTCCATTCATGAACCAGCCCATCATTAAAGTTTTAATTAAGAGAGATGCATGATTCATGTTTCAAGATGATCATTCAAGTATTTTAGGCACATTAATGCCTCATTCAGCCAAGGGAGATGTAGGATCATTAAAGAGCTGCACATTCATGGAATTATGGAGATTCTTCAAGGCTAAGGATGCATGAATGCATCAAGTGAAGCATCATGATGGTTCGGCCAATTCATGTACCATCTTCAAGCATGAACTGGATTTTAATGCTATTTGTGTGAACATGTTAAATACCTGTGTGAACAGAATTTAAGTTAGTGTGAACAACATAGATGTCGAATATCAATAGGCATTTTAGGCTTATAAATAGCTTACTTGTTTATTGTAAAAGGAGACAGAATTTGATCAATTAAACTTAATAGAACTTTTGTTCTTGTGAGGTTACCTCCTCTCTTCTTTCGTTCGAGTCTCGAAGCGACTTAACTAGCTTGCTAGTGGTGTCAATCCGAACTCCATTGAACTTATCACCGAATCGGTGTGGCGTTCAACCATCTTCCTATACCTTTGGTTCTTACCTCCATATAGGTAACGGGTCAAGGTCCGCTTCTATCCTTCATCAAAATTCACCTTAAGCAATATAAGACTCGGGGCAATACTTTTTAGTATTGAATCATTCTTAAAGTTTGAGTTCTTTATCCATTTCCATTTATCTATCATCTTTGTAACTTAATTCTTTGTTAAACCGAACCTATCTTTCATCAAACCAAAACCCATCCTTTGAACCCATTTTGCCTACCTTCCGCTTATAAAAATCATCTAACTCCATCTATGTACAAAATCGAACAAACTTCTCGTCAACGATCGGGCAATCAAGTGAATCGACTCAATCAACCGAGCCGGATCACATCATCTGTTGACCATTTTTAATGTGTCTGAAAACGTGAATTAAAGGCTGAATTTTAATGGGTACAGGTACATGGACATGGGACAGCATTTAAATGAGGCATGTTGGCCGAATTTAATGAACAACAAGACATGTATTAAGGGAGCTGTCCAGCATGCAAGGGACGTCCATTAATGCACTTCTGCACTTTTCCAAGCTGCCGAATTAAATAAGTGCATGGGACTTGGGTCAACATTAAAAGAGGTGGCTGCTGTTGCACCTTTTCCAAACTAACTATTCAGCCACCGATGCATTTTTTTTAAAACCCCACCAGCTGAAGACCCTTCAATTCCGTCTATTCACACTCCTTTGGCCGATCAGCTCCTTGTGTTCACATTCTATGACTATTGATGAGCCCAAGTTAATCAATAAATTTCAAGATTAATTAGCTGACCAAAGCAGCCCTTTTCAAGGCTCATAAAAGACCTTGGCCGAACCTGGCATGCCTTTTTCAGTTCAAGGCTCTTCGTGCGCATCAAAGACACCTTTCAAAGCTGTTCGTGTAACTCAATGGTCAACCAAGCATTGAAGACGTTCCATGAATGTTTCCAGTTGAGTTAACACCATCTATAAGCTGCCCATTTATCTACCTTTTGTGACCATTCGGCTTGACATTGAATATTAGTATAAATAGTTGTTTTGTAATCATTTTGGGGTTAGACAATATACTTTTGAACCTTATATGAAATCTGATTACTTTGTGAGTTTGTTTTCAACTCTCATTGTTCTCCAAAGACTCGTCTGACTTATCTAGTAACCCTTGTGGCGTCAACCCATCTTTCTTTTCTGAACTTATCACTTTGCACCCAAAGTGTGGCGTTCAAATTATATCGAGGTTCCTATCATCTTTGATAGCGGGTCGAGGTTCCATTTTATTCGTTCTCCATCTATACAACATTTAACCTACCTAAGTATTCCTATAAGTGATACGCCCCGGCCTCGGTGATGAGAGTCGAGTCGTTGATGTACCCGATCGTGAATTGGAGTAATATCAAGGTTTGTGAAGAGAGGTTAAGAAATAAGGGATAAAGGCTCAAATTTAGTTCAAAAGGGGTTATGAAGTGTATTGAGGATGATAGGTGAATGAAAACCAAGTATTCAAGTTGAACCAACACAATATAAGTGTGTTAACCCGGGACTTATACGAATACTTAGGAAAGGTTAAATGTTGTATGGATGGAAAACGAATAAAATGGAACCTTGACCCACTATCAAAGATGATAGGAACCTCGGTATAACTTGAACGCCACACTTTGGATGCAAAGTGATAAGTTCGGATAAGAAGAATGGGTTGACGCCACAAGGGTTACTTGATAAGTCAAACGAGTCTTTGGAGAACAATGAGAGTTGTAAACAATCTCACAAAATGTGATGTGATCCGGCCCAGGTTAATCGAGTCGTTTCACAAAGTTGCCCGATCGTCTACGAGGAGTAGTTGGAGTTGTCAAAATTGGGTGATTTAGGCTAAGGGTTGCGGAAGCTTTGAGAGGGTTTAGATGAGTGGTTTGGTGTTGATAAATTCGGTTTAGAATAGAAACAAGGTAGGTTAGAAAAAGGTAATTGATGGAGATGGAAAATAAAACTTAAACGTCAAGAATGTTCAATACTAAAAAGTATTGCCCGAGTCTTATATTGCTTAAGGTGAAATTTGTGGAAGGATAGAAGCGAACCTTGACCCAATACCTATATAGAGGTAAGAACCAAAGGTATAAAAATATGGTTGAACGCCACACCGATTCGGTGATAAGTTCAATGGAGTTCGGATTGACACCACTAGCAAGCTAGATAAGTCGCTTCGAGACTCGAACGAAAGAAGAGAGGAGGTAACCTCACAAGAACAAAAGTTCTATTAAGTTTAATTGATCTAATTCTGTAACCTTTTACAATAAACAAGTAAGCTATTTATAAGCCTAAAATGCCTATTGATATTCGGCATCTATGTTGTTCACACTAACTTAAATTCTGTTCACACAGGTATTTAACATGTTCACACAAATAGCATTAAAATCCAGTTCATGCTTGAAGATGGTACATGAATTGGCCGAACCATCATGATGCTTCACCTGATGCATTCATGCATCCTTAGCCTTGAAGAATCTCCATAATTCCATGAATGTGCAGCTCTTTAATGATCCTACATCTCCCTTGGCTGAATGAGGCATTAATGTGCCTAAAATACTTGAATGGTCATCTTGAAAATGCATGAATCATGCATGAAACGTCCCATGTATTTTCCCCCCATAAATATGATCCATGAATCTTCAAATACATGAACTTTTAGCAACTCCCTCTTGCATGAACGTCCCAAATGCATGTGCTCCTTTAAATGCCATCCATTGAACCTCAATTGTGCATGCACACTCCCATACATTGAACCTATCATGCATGAACCTTGTTTAATTACTCTCCAAATTCAGCTCACCTACAAAAACACATGAACCAAAATTAAATCACATAAAATTTAGCTGAACAAACATTAATATAATTTAGACACACTAATTAAACATAAATTAAATTAGACAAATTTAATAAAGTCTTAACAAGACATATTAAATTCGGCCAAGACACATTTAAAACATGTAATAAGTCAAAACATAATTATGAGCTGTAGTAATTTAAGCTAAATTAATAAATTACTTAATTTATTCAGACATTAAAATAAATGAGTTGAAATAAACTTAAGCCAAGCTCAAACGAGCTAAAGTAAGCTAAATTAAGCTCATGTGAGCTAAATCGAGCTGGGAAAAACTAAGATTGAGCTTGTTGAGCTGAGATTGAGCTTCATCTTGCACTTGGGGCCCTCGTGTTTAGGCCAATCATGATAGCAACGAGTGGTGCCACAACATGATGCGATTGAGATCACATCATACCCTCCCTCTTGAAGACGATTTGTCCTCAAATCGGGCCACTTGCTCGCGAAAAATTTTTCGAGATCACAAGCCCTTTTGTTCATGATTCGAAAAGTATTGTTTTTAAAACTCCAGGAACCACAAATGGTTTGAAAAGAAAATGATTTAGTTCCATGCCCTCCCTCTTTAGGAGGAAACCATTCCAAAGTGTCACCTACATAGAAATGGAACGAATTAGTGACACTAAAATTTATAAACTCAAACGATCTTTTCAGAATCTTATTCAAAATTAGAATGCATAATCCAATGCCGGGATCAAATGTAGAAGTGGATCTTACCTGTTCACAATGGTTTTCCATACTTGGTAATAAAGGATGCATCAGAATCAAATCAAATTTATAATCAAAATTTATCAAGGAGTCCTCCAAATGATCATGTAATCTAAGTTCCACTTGATCAATCTTACTTAAACATGCAGAATTTATATAGCAAGGTAGATTTGAGACACCATCTTCAAATTCAAATGCACTAACCATTTTACATGTCATCCTCGTATCAAACAAACAAATCAAAGACATGCATGTTTTCAAGCATTCATGCATCTCAAATCTCATACGTACATTCTTGTTTAGACAAAGTAGTTTCTCATAAAAGATCAATGAGTGCACATTTTTACTCAAATCAAGCTGATGGAAAGGCTTATATGTTTTCTTATCTTGCAAATGCCGAATATTTGTTATTTCAATAACAAACTCATCAGCATCACAATTTCCAAAAACGTTATTCTTCTTGCCATCATTCCACGCAAATATGATATCATCAATCAAAGAATGGCAAGTAACCACATCAAAATTCAGATCATTTTTAAAGGACAAATCATCAACAAGGTTTCCATCAACAATCGAATAAGGCAGAGGTGCTTTTAAATTTTCAACATTCATACCTTGCTTACCTTTTGGCATAGGCGAACTAGGATCGTTGAGAACATTACCTTTTTTAGCCAAAATGAACCTTCTCTCCTCGGAAATGTAGTCTAGTCGAATCTCTGTGGCTGAATTAACCTTAACGAAATGAAATGCGAACTTCAAATACAACCACAAAAATGGATTAAGGAATGAATTTAAATTGAAATCAAATTTTTCATACCTCAGTTCCTTATTCAACACCCCATTATCAAAACAATAGAAATTGTTCACACAAAATTGATGAAGCTTGACTTTCCCATAAAACGAACCAAAATAGATTCCGGGTTTAAAAACTTGATTTTGAGTATTCATGCCAAAATGTAGCAAAAATTTCATTAAACCAAACACGTTAAACCAATGGGATTTTTGCATACACAGGGACAAACAATTAAAACTTTTTACATTCATCAATTCATACTTGCACAAATTCATGGATTTTCCACAAAGCGTTAATTGGTGCACAAAATTGTCACAAATGAAGAATTTAATCGCCTTTCGTGAAATACCGTCATCATGCAAAACCAAATCATTAGTTTGTCGTTCGTACCGAACAACATCAACCACATTCAAAGAATAGAAATTAATCGAATGAAAATAAGAGAATTTTTTTAAAACAAAGTCATTTTCAACAACTTTCAAACTTGATGGCCATGACTCGGTTTTTAAAACTTCCTTACCTCGCTTACCTTCAAGCTCGTGTGGTTTGATTTCAACTTCATCCTTACCTTTTTTGGTCATGCAAAAACGTCGCTCGTTAGGAAGATATTGAAGTTGATATTCGTCACAAAGATTTGTCGGAACCTGAAAAGAAGGAACAGAACAAAAACAAACATCACGGGGGTTAGTTAAAATTTCGTTCTCCTTTTCTTGTTCTCGCTCACTATCTTCATTTTCTCTCGTTTCTTCTTCAACATCTTTTTCTTTTTCAATTTTTTTCTCAATCTCAATTTCTTTTTCAATTTTCTTTTCTTCATTTTCTTTTTCACTCACTATTTTTATTTCTTTTTCTTTTTCACTACAATGTGCGGATGACACGAAAGAATCAAAGAGATAATCATTTGGCTCAAAGAAAGAGAAAATATTTTCATAAGCTTCTCGTCCATTTCTTCGAGAACAATCCTTTGGGAAGGACTTCTTTGAAGCATACGAGGAATAGCTCGTCCTTTCTCGCTCATCTCGAGTGATTTTTGACTCGAAGTTTTCTTCTCGCGGTCTCGAAAGCCTTGTTGAATAGGAGTCTTGATATGTGTCTCTTCTCGAATAATGTCGTCGTGATGAACTTAACTCTATTTCTCGACTCGGTGTAGTTTGCTTCCGTCGGGCTTTTTCCTCCACTCGGTCCAAACGTCTTTTTAATGGGCTTAGTTTTTCATCCAATATTCGGCCCATCTCGTTCACCAAGTATTGAAATTCATCGGTAGAGAATTCTTCTTGAGACATGATTCAAGAAAATGTTAGAAAATCGAAAGATAGAATAAATAGTAAATGAACCTCACCAATTCAAAATCCTCACCAATCTCTCACAAAGAAATAATGATTTTCACTCGCACTCGTGTTTACACTCTTCTAGGCTTTTTCTTTGATGTAAAACACACGTGCCTTTTACCTCTCGACCTCGTCTCACAATTTCGTAATACGTCTCGATAGACTTAATTTGCTGCTTGAGGGTCGGTTTCAAAATAGGTTACAAAGGAATGATGTGGGTGTAGGGTAGGCTAAACAAAATAAAATCAAGGCTAAGTGTGGCGTTGGGATGGGTAAATAATGGTAGGAAGGGAAACTTGATGATCGGAGCAAATAAGAGAGAAAAAAATAAAAACTCGCAAGACTTTTCACTTTTTTTTTTTAACTTGATTTTTTTGGTCACCTTTTTTTTTTTTGCTCGATTTTTTTTTCACTTTTTTTTTGAATTTTTTTTTTCAATCAATTTTTTTGTTTTTTGAATTTTTTTTTTTTGATTTTTTTTTTGTTACTCCAATACAATAGTAAGCTAAATACAAGGGAAAAGAAAAAAAAATTAAATTACAACTCAAATTTTTTTTTTTTTGATTTTTTTTTTCACGTTTCGAACCTACTTGCGGCCTTATTACGAACGTCGGCGCTCCTCGTTTTAATAGCTCTGATACCAAATGATGTGATTCGGCTCGGTTGATGGAGTCGAGTTCACTTAAGTTGCCCGATCGTCTACGAGGAGTAGTTGGAGTTGTCAAAATTGGGTGATTTAGGCTAAGGGTTGCGGAAGCTTTGAGAGGGTTTAGATGAGTGGTTTGGTGTTGATAAATTCGGTTTAGAATAGAAACAAGGTAGGTTAGAAAAAGGTAATTGATGGAGATGGAAAATAAAACTTAAACGTCAAGAATGTTCAATACTAAAAAGTATTGCCCGAGTCTTATATTGCTTAAGGTGAAATTTGTGGAAGGATAGAAGCGAACCTTGACCCAATACCTATATAGAGGTAAGAACCAAAGGTATAAAAATATGGTTGAACGCCACACCGATTCGGTGATAAGTTCAATGGAGTTCGGATTGACACCACTAGCAAGCTAGATAAGTCGCTTCGAGACTCGAACGAAAGAAGAGAGGAGGTAACCTCACAAGAACAAAAGTTCTATTAAGTTTAATTGATCTAATTCTGTAACCTTTTACAATAAACAAGTAAGCTATTTATAAGCCTAAAATGCCTATTGATATTCGGCATCTATGTTGTTCACACTAACTTAAATTCTGTTCACACAGGTATTTAACATGTTCACACAAATAGCATTAAAATCCAGTTCATGCTTGAAGATGGTACATGAATTGGCCGAACCATCATGATGCTTCACCTGATGCATTCATGCATCCTTAGCCTTGAAGAATCTCCATAATTCCATGAATGTGCAGCTCTTTAATGATCCTACATCTCCCTTGGCTGAATGAGGCATTAATGTGCCTAAAATACTTGAATGGTCATCTTGAAAATGCATGAATCATGCATGAAACGTCCCATGTATTTTCCCCCCATAAATATGATCCATGAATCTTCAAATACATGAACTTTTAGCAACTCCCTCTTGCATGAACGTCCCAAATGCATGTGCTCCTTTAAATGCCATCCATTGAACCTCAATTGTGCATGCACACTCCCATACATTGAACCTATCATGCATGAACCTTGTTTAATTACTCTCCAAATTCAGCTCACCTACAAAAACACATGAACCAAAATTAAATCACATAAAATTTAGCTGAACAAACATTAATATAATTTAGACACACTAATTAAACATAAATTAAATTAGACAAATTTAATAAAGTCTTAACAAGACATATTAAATTCGGCCAAGACACATTTAAAACATGTAATAAGTCAAAACATAATTATGAGCTGTAGTAATTTAAGCTAAATTAATAAATTACTTAATTTATTCAGACATTAAAATAAATGAGTTGAAATAAACTTAAGCCAAGCTCAAACGAGCTAAAGTAAGCTAAATTAAGCTCATGTGAGCTAAATCGAGCTGGGAAAAACTAAGATTGAGCTTGTTGAGCTGAGATTGAGCTTCATCTTGCACTTGGGGCCCTCGTGTTTAGGCCAATCATGATAGCAACGAGTGGTGCCACAACATGATGCGATTGAGATCACATCAAAATGTAAAAACATTAATTCAAGGTTCTTCCCCTTCAATGAAATTTAACACATATTTATAGGCAAAACAAAAGGGTAGCCGAATGGGTAAAATTGGAAGCCAAATTCGGCCATGGTGCTTCCTCAATTTGTTCCTTAAATTGTGCATGATGTTGGCCAAATGCTTCCTTAAATTCTTCCATGAATTATGCATGATGTTGGTCAAATGCTTCCTCAAATTCTTCCATGAATTATGCATGATGTTGGTCAAATGCTTCCTCAAATTCTTCTATGAATTATGCATGATGTTGGCCAAATGCTTCCTCAAATTCTTCCATGAATTATGCATGATGTTGGTCAAATGCTTCCTCAAATTCTTCCATGAATTATGCATGATGTTGTCCACCTCTTCTTTGCCGTCCATGTACATTGTCCTAGCAAATTTAACAAATTTACTTAGCTTAAATCTCACACATTAATTCGGCTGAACCAAGAAATATTTAACTAAGACTCAAATTAAACTTAACAGCAACTAAGACAATTTAATTAATTATTTCAAAAAAAAATAAAAAATGAATAAGCTAAAAACGAGCTTGTTAAAAATTAAGCTGGAAGAGCTTGAAGTAAAGTGCACGGTTTGCTCATCTTGCTGGTCCATGAGTTTTCAAGTAGACTGGCCACAGATTCACCCCAAACCCGATCAACCAAAGCTGAAATTGTGTCTTTAAACTTCTTAGCCCTAGCTCTGGTAATAGGTCCTTTAGGCAGCTCGAGGGAAACATCATTCGCATTTGATAACTCATGGGGCCCGATTGCATCAATAAGTCCCGGGTTAACACACTTATTGATATGAGTCACAAAAGCCCAAATTCTTGAGGGCAAGGCCCAATAAGAAGATTCCAAGCCCAATCAAGAAATCCACCCATACTTAGTTGAAAATCAGGCCAAATTGTCAAAGTGGCCCAAGTTGTAAAGTTTTATTTTTATTTATTTATTTATTTATTTTACTTAGTTTAAATTTTTATATTCAGTCCAAGAGTCCCAAATAAAAGACCCTTGGCCGAATTTCCATATTAAAATAATTAGGAGTTTTTTTTTAGTTTTAGTTTTAGTGTTCTAATTAAATTAGAAAAACATTTGAAAGGCCTATTTATATGGCTTGGCCAGCCACCCTACATTACATTACAATTACATTAAAAATTTCAGATTTGATTTGAGTGAAAATTCTCTTTCAGTTCTTCAAAGATTTTCTCTTGAGTTTTCTTTAGAAGTTGTTTTAACAATCTTTTTGATTGTGGGAGCCATCTTCAACCTTCTTCTTGCCATTGATATTCTTTGGAGGGGAGATTAGAGCCGTTTGAAGGGAGTTGTGAGATCTTTCGGGATTTCAAGGCTTCTTAGGACTTATCTTTTAATTTCTTACTGTCAATTCTTTCTTTATTTCTGCTTGTGCCGAATCTTTATCTAATTTATTTTCTGTTCTTATTGTGTTTTTAGCCTTTTTCTATCTTAAGGAATTAGCCCAAAAATCCCCAATTTCTAGGGTTCTTGCCGATTCATCCATACTCTTTTTGGGAGAAGTTAGATTGCCGAAATTTGGGGAAAACTATCTGGGTGTTCAATTGGGCAGAATCGCAATCTCTTCTAGGGTTTCAAGATTCCTTATTAACACTTATTTCTATTCTCTATTTGATTCTTTACTGTTTTGGGGATTTTATTTCAGATCTGAAAATTCAAAAATCTAATCTTTTAATTTTCTGTTTCGTTTTAGATCTAATTGTTTAGGATTTTCGTAGGAGTTTCTTGTGACTTGCAACTCGATCTTGGTCCACGCGCAACCCCGTATCATTTGGTATCAGATTTTGGGTGTTTTGGGTGTTCTTGGTTGATTTCTAAACTGATCTCTATTTTTTAAAGCATAAACAGTAGTTTTACCCAGAAAAAGTGTTAAAAAAAATTCATTTGAGTGGGTAAACGTTATCCGATTGATCTGAAATTTTACATACATGTTTTGGCACTGTGATTGAATATAAAAAAATTATTCCCGCAAAAAAATCAGTCAAAAAAGTCAAAAAATCAAAAAAAGACCAAATTCAATAAAAATTTAATAAAAGGTGCAGCGGGCTGAATTTGGTGCCCAAATTTTCCAGATCAAAAATTCAATATATAAGGACACTCCAGATTTAATTTCGTGATTTTTGGAGATCGGGAACACCTCGGACGAAGTTGTCAAGTTACTCCACAGTTTTTCGAGTTTTCTATTTTCAGCAATTTTTATTGATTCTTAGCTGTAGGTTTTCATTTGTTTGCTTTTTATTATCCTTTTAAAATATCTAACTCCTTCTTGTTTCTTGTGTTAGTAGGATTTAAACGTGTGCACAATCCTTCCTCGGTGCAACACGAATCACTTGGTGTCTCGTCAGTTTTTGGCATCCTAGTGCAAATTAGGATTCTTTGGTAGTTTGGTTCACACTCTCTAATTGGTTGATATAAACTCTGATAAAGAACTCACAAGATTGAATTCGACCTCATTGAGAATTTGATTTTTCTTTTTGAGTGATTAATGGTGAGGTTTGCTAACTTTTATTTTTGAGTGTTGAGTGTTTATTTTTTACAGGTTTTGAAGATGTCTAAAGGTGATAATAATGATGCACTTATGAAAGTCCAACAACAGTTAGACAGACATACTGCTGCAATCACACAAATAAATGCTACACTTCAAGCATTAAATACTACTTTGAATGAGGTGCGAGTGAATCAAAAACATCAATATCGAGATCCAATTAAGGAAGATAGGGATAACCAGCCCCATAGGTGCAACCCTCAACGTGTCCCTAGAATGGATGATGATTGTCATGATCATGGACAATCATCTTTGGCAAAACCAAAGAGCGAGCAGCAATGAGAACATCTCTTTCATACTCGCTGCCACGTACAAGGTAAGCTTTGTAGAGTTATTATTGATGGTGAAAGTTGGTCGAACATAGTCAGCACGACGATGGTGGAAAAGCTTTGCTTAACCACTACCAAGCATCCACAACCTTATCAACTACAAGGGCTTAGCAACGAAGGCCAATTTAGGGTCACTCAACAAGTGCGCATCGCCTTTTCTATCGGTAAGTATCAAGACGAAGTTGTGTGCGACGTAATGCCTATTCAAGCCTGCCATTTGTTGCTAGGAGAACCGTGGCAACTGGATTGAAAAGTCACTCACGATGGTCGTACCAATAGGTATTCTTTCAAGCATCAAGGAAAGAAACTCACCTTAGTGTCGCTCACTCTGGAACAAGTCCATGAGGACCAAATCAAACTAAAAAATTCTGTTAAAACAAGTGAGGAAAAAGAAAAAGAGAATGAAAAAGAGCAAAAAGAGATTGAGAGTGAAAAAGAAATTGAAGAAAGAAGAGAAAATGAATTAGAAAAAGAAACAAAAGAAAAAGACGTGGAAAGGATAGTGAGGAATGTTTCCACTAACCAAGATATGAATTTTTCTTGTGTTGCTACTTTTCAGGTTCCCGAAAGATCGAAAGATAACTTTCAACTTCAATACCTCTCAAATGAAAGACGCTTTCATACGATCAACTTAAGCAAAGATGAAATCACACTACATGATCCCGAAGGTAAGCGAGGTAAGGAAATTTTAGAAACCGAGTCCAGTGCAGATTTGAAAATTATTGATAAAACTTTTGGTGACTTAGTTCTTAAAAGATCCCCTCATTTTGATCCGATTAATTGTTACTCTTCGATTGTGGTTGATAAAGTCATTACGAAAAGAAGCGTGATTTGTTATTCTCTTGATTTACCTTGTGTAAAATCCTTGAATTTGTCCAAATCTATTTTGGAGAATAAGGTAACGAAATTTTCCAAATTTGTTTTCAATTTATATTCGTGCCTTAAACAGTTTATGTGGTTGTACATGAAGTTTGAGTTCCATTTGACAAACGTTAACTCAACAACGAAGATTCGACTACACTATGCCCCCGATGAGCGAAGGTTTGTTTTAAATGAAAAAGGTAAAATCGACCCTTATTCTTCTGCTTATCGAGGTAAGATGCTTGAAACCTTTGAAACACTTTTGTACTCCTCGGATAGTGATAAAGATCGTGTTGATGAACACTTAGATCGAAACGTGCTTGACTGTCCTATTTTATTTATTGATGATCTATCTGTTTTGATGGTTGATAAAAAGATTCTTGTTTTTGATAATGCATGTGTGAGTGAATCTATAGACCGTCGATTAATGTATGGTATGATTATACAACTCTGTGAACCATGTGAATCTTTTCAAATACCTACTTGTGACGATTATGTTTACCATTTGATTTATTACTCGCAATTTATTCATGGTTTGTGGGAACAATGTGAGACGACTGAATGCCTTAAAACATGTCCATCTTTGTTTCAAATATTTGACGAGGCAGTGGTGAGTAAATTAGATTGTTTGCATGGTAATCTGAATCTGTCCATTCACATGCGTTATACCTGTTCTATTATGCTTATGATTGGACTACAAGCTTATTTCCGTTGCTATTTACTATCTCATGGCTATTCTTCTCAGTGGACTCAATTGCCATTAGTCCCGTTCGATAGAGGAAAGTCGAGTTCATTTGATTTTTCAGATTCGAGGACGAATCTTTTTGAAAAAGGGGGGAATGATACGAGTCACAAAAGCCCAAATTCTTGAGGGCAAGGCCCAATAAGAAGATTCCAAGCCCAATCAAGAAATCCACCCATACTTAGTTGAAAATCAGGCCAAATTGTCAAAGTGGCCCAAGTTGTAAAGTTTTATTTTTATTTATTTATTTATTTATTTTACTTAGTTTAAATTTTTATATTCAGTCCAAGAGTCCCAAATAAAAGACCCTTGGCCGAATTTCCATATTAAAATAATTAGGAGTTTTTTTTTAGTTTTAGTTTTAGTGTTCTAATTAAATTAGGAAAACATTTGAAAGGCCTATTTATATGGCTTGGCCAGCCACCCTACATTACATTACAATTACATTAAAAATTTCAGATTTGATTTGAGTGAAAATTCTCTGAGTTCTTCAAGGATTTTCTCTTGAGTTTTCTTTAGAAGTTGTTTTAACAATCTTTTTGATTGTGGGAGCCATCTTCAACCTTCTTCTTGCCATTGATATTCTTTGGAGGGGAGATTAGAGCCATTTGAAGGGAGTTGTGAGATCTTTCGGGATTTCAAGGCTTCTTAGGACTTATCTTTTAATTTCTTACTGTCAATTCTTTCTTTATTTCTGCTTGTGCCGAATCTTTATCTAATTTATTTTCTGTTCTTATTGTGTTTTCAGCCTTTTTCTATCTTAAGGAATTAGCCCCAAAATCCCCAATTTCTAGGGTTCTTGCCGATTCATCCATACTCTTTTTGGGAGAAGTTAGATTGCCGAAATTTGGGGAAAACTATCTGGGTGTTCAATTGGGCAGAATCGCAATCTCTTCTAGGGTTTCAAGATTCCTTATTAACACTTATTTCTGTTCTCTATTTGATTCTTTACTGTTTTGGGGATTTTATTTCAGATCTGAAAATTCAAAAATCTAATCTTTTAATTTTCTGTTTCGTTTCAGATCTAATTGTTTAGGGTTTTCGTAGGAGTTTCTCGTGACTTGGCAACTCGATCTTGGTCCACGCGCAACCCCGTATCACTTATATTGTTTGGTTCAACTTGAATACTTGGTTTTCGTTCACCTATCAACCTCAATCCATTCCATAATCTCTTTTGAACTAAATTTGAGCCTTTATCTCTTCTTTCTTAACTTATCTTCGACAAACCTTAATATTACTCCAATTCACGATCGGGCACATCAACGACTCGACTCTCATCACTGAGGCTGGGGCGTATCACTGAACGCTATAAATAGTTGTTCATTTTCATTGTAAAAGGACTTTTTTTGCCAGATTATTGAATGAACTTTGTTCAAAGAGTGAGTTTTCTCCTCTCTAAATTCGTACGAGTTTCGATCTGACTTATCTAGCGAGCTAGTGGCGTCTATCGTTCTCTTCTTGAACTTATCACCTTATTTTGGTGTGGCGTTTAACCCTTCTACAATTTTGCAAATCCACCTTAACCAAATAGAAACTGGGGTGACACTCTTTAGTGTTGAATCGTTTCTGGAGTTAAGTCCATTTTTTTCATTCCCACAAATTATCCCAAATTAACTATCCTTTGATTTATTTATTAATCTGAACCTACATCTTTCAAAACCTTTTATCATTTCAAAATTCACTTTGTAAGCTTCCGCAAATTTTAAAACAAATTTACACCTTTTTGGCTACTAGAACTTCTCCTCGTCGACGGTCGGGCAAACTTTGTGAAACAACTCGATTAACCCTGGCCGGATCGCATCACAACGCCTACAAGTTAGACTTGCCAAGAGAATACAATGTGAGTGCCACATTTAATGTTTCTGATTTAACCCCTTATGATGATTCTACAGATTTGAAGACAAATCCTTTTCAAGAAGGGGGGATGATGTGAGCACATTTACGCCAACAAAGTAAACCGATCCAGAGGTCTTACCATTATGACCTATTACCCGTTCTAAGGCAAAGAAATTTAGGGAAGTCTTGTTCCTTACTTGTGCTACGATTTAAGATTCATTATATCATGTTCATGCCTTAGAACATAGGCTTTATAACATGTTGCATGCTGATATGTGACATGATACGATCTCGATTTAGTAGTTGAGTCCGAGTTGTTTGGTTCCCGATCGTAAACGAAGAAGTAGATTAGACGAGAAGGAGTTAGAATATATTTGTGTACAAAGAAGTAAGATAAGTTCGTGCAAAGTTGGATGTGGATTTGGTTTAAGTCAAAATGGTATGAATAGAATGGAAGAGTTCGGTTTAGGATAATTAAGAAATGGTATTTGGTTTTGGTACGTTTTGGTATTTGGGAATTGGTATGAAATGGTATGGAATTGGTATGAAATGGTATGGTATTTAGTACGAATTGGTAATGGTTCAAAGAGGTCAAGAATGAACCAACACTAAAGAAAAGTGTCGACCCAAAACTTATAGGACCTAAATGAATTGGAAATGGTTGAAAAGGACCTTGACCCGATACTTAGGAAAGTATGAACCAAAGGTATCAAAGGTGAACGCCACACTCGGGTTTAAGGAGTGATAAGTTCGGAAAAGACTCGAAAAAATGCCACTAAAAGCTTAGATAAGTCTTACGGGTCTCGAACAAAATTTGAGAGAAAATGCCTCACAAATTTGGCAGCAATTCGCTAATTAAAATGTCAAAAGTTCTTTACAAATTGAATTTAACAACTATTTATAGACAAAGACTAGGCTAGCCGAATAGTCATATGAATGCTTAAGAATTAAGCAAATGAATTCCTTTAATGTGCTTAACTAAATTCGGCTGAATGGAGCTCCAATGGTCATCTTCTAGAAAGAGCAATGAACTTAGAAGCTTGGAAAGATGCATGGCAGCAGCTAGGTTCGGTTAATGGACTTAAACAAACTCAATTAATTGGCAACTTTTGTTGAAAAGTGATCAGCAATTAAAGGAGGTAATGAGCAGCCATCAAGGTGTGAAAACTCAGCTTTGAAGAGTCATGGCATGTGAACATATAGAACCGAACAGCCAAGATGAATCCAGCAATGTGAAAAGAATTAAAAGTCGGCTGAATGGTCAACTTGGGAGTAGGAGACAATAGCTTCTTTGGCCGAATGGTCACCTAGGATACTTCAAACAGCAGCCAAATTTAATTCCCCAAACATGCATGTGCCGTCCCCTTACATGTATCTTCTTTTAATTCATTCATGCACCAAAGACGTCCAAATGTGATGTACCTACAGCAAAATTTATTCAATAAATCAAATACATTTTTAAACACATTAATTTGGCAGCAAATGACACAAAAATTATGCACATTAAATTCGGCCACCTTAGGACATAATTAAAACATGTAATAAAATTGACACATTAAAACATGCATAAAAACATATTAATGAGCTGTAGAAATTAAGACAAATTAATAACATATAATTATAACTCAATTATCATGCATAATTAAATTTGTCCAGATTTTAAACCAAATAAATAATGAATATTAATTGAGCTGTAATAAACTAATTAAATGACTCAAATAATTATTTCAGTTACTATAATAAGGTCTTAATGAAATTGAGCTAGTTCGAGCTCATTGAGCTTGAAAGGAGCTGGAAACGAGCTAAATGAAGCTCCACAAAATAAGATTGAGCTACGTCCAGCTTGCAAACACGACGAGCTTCGCTTGTAGGCTGATGCAATGGCCGTTCCCAAGGGCGGGTTGTATCATGACATATCTCGGTTATATTACTAGTTCATGCGTTTAAGTATGTATATGTTATGCTAAGTGCGTTTCTGCAATTGGGTTGATAGTATTTGTATTGTTTCTAAGTTGTTTCTAAATTGTAAGTGTGTTAAAGAATAAGAATTGCAAGTGTTCCAGCTTGTAATTGTGTTTTTCATTAAATTTACCAGACTTTGATGGAAGTTTGATATGTTTTGATATAGGTACAATAATGGACAGCAGCTTAAGGCCTCATTTCTAGCTCGGTTGAAGCTCAAATATGTGCGTGCAGCTCTTCTCAGCTCAAAATAGTTCTGGAAGTTTGTTTCCAGCTCATTTCAGCTTAGTACATTTCTAGCTAGCTCAATTTCAGCTCCACCAGCTCAACTCTAGCTGACAAGTCTAGAAGTAGCTGGACGGTGTCCTACGTATCGGGGAGTGTCCCATACACATGTGGCAGCCTAGGTGGCATCCCAGCATGCAAATCACACACGTAACAGCCTTGACACATGTTGATACGACCCCGCCCTGGAAACATCCTTAATCTCTTCCCACAAGCGAGGCTCGTCATTTTCACAAGCTCGTCCCAGTTCAATTCGGGTGGATTCTAGCTCATTGAGCTAGAATGCAATTTATTTAATTAAGTTTGCATTTTATTTTGCTGGAATAAACTTAGTTAATTAAATAAGTTAGTTAATTTAATTAAGTTCAGCTCAACATAAATTAACTTGCATTTTAATGAGTCAAATTCTGGACATATTAATTGAGTTTAAATGTGTCTTAGTTCATACATAGTTATTAGCTAATTTTAATATGTTAAGTCTTGGACAAATTTATTAGCTACTGATATTTAATATGTCCAGCCGAAATTAGACATTGGTTTAATTAGCTGCTGCTATTTAATTTGTCCAGCTGAATTAATTGTGTCTTAACTTAAGTAAATGTGTCTAAATGTTAATTAATGTGTTTTACTTCTTTAATTTAATGCGTCTTGCTGCTGCAGAATTTTAATGTTTCTTGAATTTTTTGTCCAGCCGAAATTTAAAGAGCATTTAATTTTGCAGGATTAATTTCTTGCTGCCGAATTTAATGAGTCCACAATGGAATTAATTTGTTGATCCAATTCATGCAGGTACAAGTCATGGACGGCATTAAAGAGAAGGTTGCTGCTGCACCTTTTCAAGCTACCGAATTTAATGTTTGCTTGACATGGGACAATATTTAAGTTGCTGTTGCATTTTTCTCTCCATGCAAAGAACGGCACTAAATGAACTGTTGACTTAGTTCTTTTCTAAACACCTTTTTTTCGTGCACAGCAAAGGATACATGAATGTGGAGTTGTATTCAAGATGAATTTAGGCTGCTGATTGCTATTCTCCAAGCACCTTTTCGTGGAGACAAAGAACTTGACTGTTCACATTAAATCTGGCCGCCCATTCCATTTTCCCAAGTAGAACATGCATTCAATCAGGCATGTATTTTAAAGATTGAATTAAGGAGGCTGCTGGACATGCATTTGTTGATCCAATGAACACATTTAATGAAGAGCATGAATTCGGCTATGCATGTATTTTGAAGCAAGATGTGCATGCATGTGGCAACAACTAGGAGCTTTAATTTCCAGCCTTAATTTCATTTAGCCGAACCTTGCTATGGTAGTTTAATGATTTTTATTTTTTTATTTATTTACTTAGTTTTTAAGTTAGATATTGACTATTCAGCTAGCCTAAGCTTTGGCTATAAATAGTTGATTAATTTCATTTGAAAAGGACTTTTTTTTTACTATTGATCATTTGAATGAACTTTGTTCAAAGAGTGAGTTTTCTCCTCTCTAAATTCGTACGAGTTTCGATCTGACTTATCTAGCGTGCTAGTGGCGTCTATCGTTCTCTTTTGAACTTATCACCTTGCTTTGGTGTGGCGTTCAACCCTTCTACAATTCCGCAATCCCACCTTGAACCGAATAGAAATCGGGGTGACACTTTTTAGTGTTGAATCGTTTCTGGCGTTTAAGCTCATTTATCCATTCCACCGACTATCCTAGATTTTACCCAACTATAATATCTTTTTACAAAACCGAGCCTTCATTTATCAACTTCCATTTTTCTTATTTTTATCCTTAAATCGAGCCTACTACCCTTATAAATTTACCATCACCTTAGCCAACCTTTAAAACCATTTGAAAGCTTCCGCATCTTTAGCCTTATTTCATCCTATTTTCGATAACTTAACTATTCCTCGTCAACGATCGGGCAATTACGTGAAACGACTCAATTAATCCGGGCCGGATCACATCATCTGGTATCAGAGCTACTAAAATGAGGAATGCCGACGTTCGTACCAAGCTCGGAGTAGGTTCGTAACGTGAAAAAAAATTAGGTTGTAATTTTTTTTCTCTTCTTCCTTTGTATTTCAGCATATTGTAATTGAAAAAAAATCAAAAAAAAGAGAAGAGGAAATTTGAAAAAAAAATTCAAAAAATAAATTCAAAAAAAAAATTTTTTTGAAGTATAAAAAAAAAAGTGAAAAGTCTTGTGAGTTTTATTTTATTTCTTGTTGCTTCCAAGCATCCATTCATTCTACCATTCCCTCTACCCCCCCAAAACGCCACACATACTTTGATTTTTATTTTCTTTGTTTAGCCTACCCTACACCCGACGTTATCCCTTGTAACCCATTTGAAGCCGACCCTCTAAGCCGCAATAAGTCTTCTTGAAACAAAATACGAATTCACGAGAGTGAGACGAGCGAAAAAAGGCACGAGTGGTGAGCACATTAGAGCGAGCAAAAGCCATTAAACAAGTGTAAACACGAGTGGAGTGTTATCCAATTTTCTTTGTGAGTGAAACGTGAGAGTTTTGTGGTGAGGTATTTACTTTCTATTTTATTTTAATCATTTTTTTAGCAAAAAAAATCATTGATACGGGGTTGCACGCGGACCAAGATCGAGTTGCCAAGTCACGAGAAACTCCTACGAAAGATCCTAGACGAACAGATCTGAAATCAAAAACAAAGATTAAGATTAAACCGAATCAGATTTGAATTTAAAATTCCCAAATTCAATTAAAAGAGCAGCAAGAAGAAAAGAAATAGAATCGATGAATCAAACGAAATTGAGAAGAAAGAAAAGATGCGAATCTGCCAAGGAATTGATTCGGCCAAGAATGCCCAATTTCCAGCGAACAATTGATTCCCAAATTGAAAGAAATCCAATCGGCCAAACCCTAGGAATTGGGGATTTTTGGGTTCGAATGGGTGCTGCCAATAGGAGAACAACTTAAATGATGAGATCTTGAGTTTAATCAATGCTGGAAAACAAACAAGAATAGCAAAATATTAGATGAGAAATCGGCACAAGTATAAGCAAAGAAAAGTAAAGAAAGAAATCGAAAACAGCAAGAATTAAAGGATAAGTCCTAAAGATCCTTGAAATCCCGAAAGATTTCACAAATCTCTTCAAACGGCTCTAATCTCCCCTCCAAAGAATATCGATGGCAAGAAGAAGGTTGAAGATGGCTCCCACAATCAAAAGATTGTTAAAACAACTTCTAAAGAAAACTCAAGAGAGAATTCTTGGAGAAAACCCCAAAGAAAATTCTGCACTCAACAAATCTGAAATTTGATAGAAAAAATAATAATAAGATGTTTTTACAAAGGGTGGCTGGCCAATGCTTATATAGGCCTCCAACAAATCCTAATCTCACAAGTAACTAATTGATACGAGCACGCCCCGCGAACTTCATCGAGCAAGTCTGTCAAGCCGAGCATTGACATGTTGGCAAGCTGATCCCAGCTCGTTTCCAGCTCCACGAGCTCCGTCTATCTCAAATCCAGCTTATTCAAGCTCGATCCAACTTGCCTGAGCTAAACCGAGCTCACTCCTAGCTCATATTTAGCTCACGAGCTAAACCTTAGCTCAACTTCAGCTTAGGAGATTAGCCTCAGCTCAACTTTAGCTCACGAGCTAAAACTTAGCTCATTTTAGTTTAAACTCGGTTTTTTCTTTAATACATTAAATAAAATTTGCACATATTCATTTAAGCATTAAACTTGTCTTATATTAATATTTGTTACTAATATATCATTGTCATTATATAAATTGATTATGTTCACATAGCCGAATTAATGCATGACATTAATGTGTTCACATCATGCCGAATTTATGAGTGTTCATGAGATGTCTTTGTGACAGCCCAAAGTTGACCCTAGTCGGGAAGTGGTTTCGGGACCGCTAAACCGAGTCACCGAAATGTTTGAATGTGATACTTATTGTCTAGAATATGTAATTATGAATGTGTGAAAATTTCAAGCTTCAATTTGGTTGATTTCATGTGAATTTAGTCAATAGGACTTATGTGAGAAAATTCAAAAATGTGATAGGTCAATGTGTGAGGACCTATTAGTGATGTGGACAAAGGGGGGGACTTGCATGTCAAATTTCCCCCCCTAATGAGTAGTGGCCGGCCATGACAAAGAATGATGGGCAAAACATGTCATGAAACATGTTTTGTTAGTGGAAGAATAAAATAAGAAGTATGGGTAATAAAGAAATGGAAAACAAAAAAAAAATGTGTGTGTGTAGTGTTTGTCCCCCCCCCATTGCCGTGAGCTCAAGAGAAGAAAGGAGAAAAGTTTGTGTTCATCCTTTCTCACCTCCATTTTAGCCTAAATTAGAAAGAAAAACAAAGAAAAAAAATTTCTCATCCTTTGGTTCATCCTTGGCCAAAAATTTTAAGGAGGAAAGAAGAAGAAAGGTGAAGAGATTCGGCCATGCATGTAGCTAGGCCAAGGTATGTTTAATGATGTTCCATGAGATGCATGCATGTTTTAGTTGTTAGCTTGAGTTCTACCTAGCCCATGGTCTAAATCTTGCTATGTGATGGAAATGGCACTTGACCATGGATGCATCATTCTTGGTTGGTGTTTGATGTTGTGGTGATGAGGCATGAGGATGAGTTAAGATTCGGCCTAGGTGGGGGTTGTGTTAATGCCATTGCATGCAAAATATGAAGCTTGTTAATGATGCATGTGATGATGGCTTGATGATTCTTGAACCTCCTTTTTAGCATTTTTGTGTGAGCACATATGTGCATTGGTTGCTAAAGGGAGAAGAATCGGCTAGCAAGATGTGTGCTAAGGCCGAATGTAACTTTGCATGTTGATGAGCAATGCATGTGTTAAATCGATGAAAAGGGGGAGGATGCTTTACTAGTGTGTATATGTGTGTATTAAGTGTTGAAATCGACCCCAAAAATGGACATGCATATTCGGCCAAGGGGAAAGAAATTAGCTAATATGTTGTGTTGATGCATGATTTTTGCATGTATGAGACTTTAATGTCTAATGTATGAATATGGGCTAAGTGCCTTGTGTTCATCTTTTGATGCCTAAATGATGAAATCAATTTATTTGTTTGATTAAGCTCAAGAGCAAAGGGGAAATAAATCCGATAAAGGGAAGGAAAAAGTGGTCGAATAGTTAGCGGGATCGTTCGACAACACCCGAGGTAAGTTCTTGAGTAAGAGAGCTTAAATTTCGATGTGATTAAATCATGCTCTATGTGTGGCTATTGAGCCGAATGTACAAGGACAATATGTGCCTTGTGTTTGAGTTTCTTAAACGAAAATGAAATATGAATGTGCCATGAATTATTGTTAGATGTGCATGATTAATTGAATGCTGTCCGGGCTAAGTCCCGAAGGCTTTGTGCTAAGTGAATATATCCGGACTAAGATCCGAAGGCCTTTGTGCGAGATACTAAATCCGGGTTAAGTCCCGAAGGCATTCGTGCGAGTTGTTAAATCCGGGTTAAGTCCCGAAGGCATTCGTGCGAGTTGTTAAATCCGGGTTAAGTCCCGAAGGCATTCGTGCGAGTTGTTAAATCCGGGTTAAGTCCCGAAGGCATTGTGTGAGTTACTAAAACCGGGCTATGTCCCGAAGGCATTTGAACGAGGAGCTATATCCGGTTAAATCCCGAAGGTACGTGATTTGGTAATGAATGAGCTTGCTGTAAAATTTCAGCGAATACTCGAAAAACATCCCAATATGGGGATATGTTACGTATGTGTTAAATATTAATCGAGCCCTTACAAATAAATGTTCGCTCAGTTGATAAACGAGCTACCGGCCTTCGGCCAAGTTAGTTTATTGTGTATGTACATAAGGGTTGTTAATGTTGTGAAGCAAGTTTGATATCGGTAAATTGCGTATTATGAAATATTCCGTTTAGCTAAATGTGTGCTATTATTTGTGCATGCTGGAATTCCTTGCTCAAACTTACTAAGCATAAATTGCTTACTCGTTACATTGCTCCTCTGTTTTATAGATTTTTGGTTCTCCAGCTATCGGACTCGGGATCTTGAAGTCGAAGTCGCCCACACTATCAAAGGCTCTTTTGGGTACTATTTTGGTTGAATTTTGATATGGCATGTATAGGACTACCCATCGTTGTCTTTCGAGTACTTTATGAAATGTATAAGTGTACAGCCATGCGAAAATGGCTTGTAGAAGTGGAGTATGGCATTAGACCATGCGTATTTATGAATGTATAGATGGTTTCATGATGTAACTATAGTTGGAATGGAAGTGTTGAGCAAATGACCAGCCACTAGAATGGCTAAGTATGATCATATGTGGGCTTATGTATGACAAGGCCCTAGTTGGTCCATGAAACCCCAAATTAGGTAAGGTTTACTTTGAAAACAGAAGCTGATAGCAGCAGTGGTGTGGATTGGAAAAATCACAAGAATTCGTAGGAGTGGAATTAAATAGTGAATAAATTATGTAATCGAACCTTGATGAATCTACTTTCATATGGAAGTAACGAAACAATCATAGGAACAGTACAGTAAGAGATATTCGGGTTCTTGTGGAACAGGGCCAGAACAGTTTCTGGATTCCCTGTTCCGACTTTGGAAATTCACTATAAATTGACCAGAGATAATTAGGGGTCATACCATATATGTATGGATTCCTTTCTGAGTCTAGTTTCCATAGAAACAAACGGCATCAGTATTGAAGCTCTGTGCAGAGAGATATCCAAGTTGTAATGGGAAAAGGTCAGTGTAGTCGACCCCTGTAACATGGGAGACTTTGACTAATAAACTGTACTAATTGGCCCGACCAAAAATTCTAGAAAAAAATACATAGGTGGGGACATGAGTCTAGTTTCAGGGAAAAATCACAAAACTGATTTTTGAGTTGTGAAACTCAAGATATGATTTTTGAAGCGACTAGTACTCAGACTGGGCAGTGTCTGAAAAAACAAAAAAAAAATTTTTCAAAGTTTGTTAACATCTCGTGTCCGACTCCGGTGTCGGTCTCGGGTTCGGGGTGTTACATTTTATTGGTATCAGAGCTACGGTTTAGTCGATTCTAGGACTACCGTAATGTGTTGGGTCTAGCTATACATGCCATTTTATGTGATTACTTGATAGTGTGGTGACTTCTGACAATTGTAAATGTGTTTATAGTAATGGATCCCGATCGTGACCGAGAGGTAGCTGATGATCTTGAGAGTGTAGGGCCTGCTCCCGCGCAAGGGGCAGTGCCGGTAGACTCTCAACCTAATGCTAGTAATCCGAATGATGAAGCTAGACAAGCATTCTATAGCGTGATGAATGATTGGTTCAACCAATACATTCGAACTAATATGGCTGTTCCACAACCTCCATTCCCGACAAATACTACCCCCGCACCTACAATACCACCGGTAACTGACCAAATAAGGTCAAATAAGCCCCCAGTTGACAGAATCCGAAAACATGGGGCTACTGAATTTAAGGCTATGGATAGCGATGATGCCGAGCAAGCTGAATTTTGGCTGGACAACACTATCCGGGTACTCGATGAGCTATCTTGTACACCCGATGAATGTCTAAAGTGTGCTATCTCCTTGCTACGTGATTCTGCCTACTATTGGTGGAGTACTCTGACTTCTATTGTGCCCCGAGAGCAAGTAACTTGGGAGTTTTTCCAAACTGAGTTTCGGAAAAAGTATATCAATCAGAGATTTGTTGATCAAAAACGGAAGGAATTTCTTGAGCTTAAGCAAGGCTCCATGTCGGTTACTGATTACGAGCGAAAATTTGTTAGACTTAGCAAATACGCTCGGGAATGTGTTTCGTCCGAAGCTATTATGTGTAAACGCTTCGAGGATGGGCTGAATGAAGATATAAAAATGTTCGTTGGCGTTCTTGAAATACGAGAGTTCGTGGTACTTGTTGAACGAGCTTGTAAAGCCGAAGAGCTTAGAAAAGAAAAGCAAAGAGTTGATGAGGGAACTGGAGAGTTTCGTAAAAGATCCTCGGGAAGGTCTCTTCAACAGACATCGAAGAGATTTCGAGATGATGCGGGCCAGTTTAGAGGCACTTCGGGCCTTTTTGGACGAGATCGTGATCGACCCCCTGTGGGTACACGTGGCACTTCGGTCGCCAGTGTTGGGAATGAACGTCGAGACATGACGAAATGCCGATATTGCGGTAAATGGCATTCGGGGAGTTGTAGATTTCCTGACCGCTCCTGTTACAAATGCGGATCAGTGGACCACTTCATTAAAGATTGCCCGAGGTTGTCGGGACAGAATGCAAATCAGAGTGGGAGACCGGGTGCTACCACTGCTCGAGGTAGACCATCTGGAAATATGGGCAATGCTGGTGGTGGTCAGAGAGGATCTAGAGATGATATAACCAGATCCGAAGCCCGTGCGCCTGCTAGAGCTTATGCTATACGTGCCCGCGAGGATGCTTCTTTGCCTGATGTTATTACCGGTACATTCACCCTCTTTGATACTAATGTAATTGCTTTGATTGACCCCGGTTCTACCCATTCTTACATATGTGAAACCTTAGCATCCAGTAAGACTTTACCTATTGAGTCTACTGAGTTTGTAATTCGGGTGTCAAATCCCTTGGGTCGTTACGTGCTTGTCGACAAAGTGTGTAAGAAATGTCCCTGGAAAATTCGAGGTTCCTGTTTTCCAGCGGACTTGATGCTTTTGCCGTTTGATGAATTTGATGTTATCCTTGGGTTGGATTGGTTGACCGCGCATGATGCGATTGTGAATTGCAAGAGCAAGACTATTGATTTGAGGTGCGCAAATAACGAAGTAGTCCGAATTGAGTCTGCGGACTTGGAGGGGATGCCAGCTGTAATATCAGCAATGTTGGCACAGAAATATGTAAGAAAATGGTGCGAAGCATACCTTGCATATGTGCTTGTTGACAAAGAATTAGAAAAGAAACCCGAATCTGTGCCGGTGGTTTGTGAATACCCGGATGTTTTTCCGGAAGAATTACCGGGTTTACCACATGTTCGGGAGGTAGAGTTTGGTATTGAGCTTGTACCTGGGACTACGCCGATTTCGATAGCTCCGTATCGTATGGCACCAACCGAGTTAAAGGAGTTGAAAGCTCAGTTGCAAGAACTGACGGAGAGAGGTTTCGCTCGACCAAGTTTCTCACCTTGGGGTGCACCAGTATTGTTCGTGAAAAAGAAGGACGGAACCATGAGGTTGTGCATTGACTATCGTCAGCTGAATAAAGTGACGATAAAGAACAAATATCCGTTGCCGCGCATCGATGATTTGTTCGACCAACTGAAGGGAGCCTCAGTGTTCTCAAAAATAGATTTGAGATCGGGCTATTATCAGTTGCGAATTCAAGATCCAGATATTCCCAAAACTGCCTTCAGAACGAGATATGGTCACTACGAATTCTTAGTGATGCCGTTTGGGCTCACTAATGCCCCTGCGGTATTTATGGATTTGATGAATCGGATCTTCAGACCGTATTCGGATCAGTTCGTAGTTGTGTTCATTGATGACATTTTGGTCTATTCAAGAGATGAGACCGAACATGCTGAGCATCTGAGGCTAGTGCTGCAAATTTTGCGGGATAAGCAGTTATATGCTAAGTTCAGTAAGTGTGAGCTCTGGTTAAGAGAGGTTAGCTACTTGGGTCATGTGGTATCCGCGTCGGGTATTCGAATTGACCCGAACAAAATTTCAGCCATACTGGACTGGAAACCTCCGAGAAATGTTACTGAAGTTCGGAGCTTTTTGGGGCTCGCCGGTTATTACCGACGATTTGTGAAAGGTTTCTCGATGATAGCCACACCAATGACGAAGCTACTTCAAAGGATGTTAAGTTCGAGTGGACGGAGAAATGTCAGAAAAGTTTCGACCAACTGAAAACTCGTTTGACTGAAGCTCCAATTTTGGTGCAACCCGAATCAGGTAAAGAGTTTGTCATCTATAGTGACGCATCCCTACTTGGGTTGGGTTGCGTATTGATGCAAGAAGGTCGAGTCGTGGCCTATGCGTCGAGACAATTGAAGCCACACGAGAGGAATTATCCGACCCATGATCTCGAACTAGCTGCCATCGTGTTTGCTTTAAAAATATGGCGACATTATCTGTTTGGTGAGAAGTGCCATGTATTTTCGGATCACAAAAGTCTCAAATATTTGATGACTCAACTAGACTTGAATCTGCGACAAAGACGTTGGCTTGAGTTGTTGAAAGATTACGAGCTTGTCATTGATTACCACCCGGGAAAGGCTAACGTGGTTGCGGACGCCTTAAGCCGGAAGTCATTGTTTGCTTTACGAGCGATGAACGTGCATTTGTCTGTTTTACCAGACAGTGTGTTAGTAGCTGAATTAAAAGCTAAACTATTATTGACTCACCAAATTCGTGAAGCTCAGAAAGTCGATGATGAATTGGTTGCAAAACGGTCTAAGTGTTTCCGAACGAGGAATCAGAGTTTCAAATTGATGATGATGATTGTTTGAGGTTCAGAAATCATTTGTGTGTTCCAAGGAATTCGGAACTCATTTCGATGATTCTGAACGAAGCC
This sequence comes from Gossypium hirsutum, assembly GCF_007990345.1. Lineage (NCBI taxonomy): Eukaryota > Viridiplantae > Streptophyta > Magnoliopsida > Malvales > Malvaceae > Gossypium > Gossypium hirsutum. The sequence continues at coordinate 27,980,020 of NC_053444.1, forward strand.
CATTGTAGCCGAATGTCAATTCACCCGGGGAGTACGAAATGTACAACGATTTGAAACGTCAATTTTGGTGGCATGGTATGAAACGGGACATCTCTGACTTTGTTTCGAGATGTTTAATATGTCAACAAGTGAACGCGGAACATCAAGTGTCTTCAGGATTACTCCAGCCGATCATGATACCCGAGTGGAAATGGGATCGAGTCACAATGGACTTTGTGTCCGGACTGCCTTTGTCAGCAAGTAAGAAGGATGCGATATGGGTTATTGTTGATAGACTGACTAAGTCGGCTCATTTCATCCCCGTACGTACGGATTTTTCATTGGATAAACTAGCTGAATTGTACGTTTATCAAATTGTGAGATTAACGGGTACCTGTTTCTATCGTGTCGGATAGAGATCCGAGATTCACCTCACGATTTGGAAGAAATTGCAAGAAGCTCTGGGTACCAAGTTGCATTTTAGCACTGCTTTTCACCCCAAACGATGGTCAATCCGAGCGGATAATTCAGATACTTGAGGATATGTTGAGATGTTGCATCCTCGAGTTCAGTAGTTCATGGGAACGGTATTTACCTTTGATTGAATTCGCTTACAACAATAGTTTTCAATCAAGTATTAAGACCTTAAG
>NC_053444.1:27981148-28006730 GCF_007990345.1 Gossypium hirsutum
ATCTATGATTTTACCTTTCTCGACTAATCGAAATCGTCTCTCCTCAGAAAAGTATTGAAGTTGAAATTGATCGATGGGATTTCGAGAAACCTGAAAATTAGAAACAAAACAAGGAAAATTCATAGGATGGTTAGTAACAACACTCATTTCTTGTTCACTTTCATCTTTTTCGCTTATTTCTTTTTCCAACTCATTTTCAAATCCTCTTTCCTTTACCATATCACTCATTTCTTTTGCACTCTCATTTCTTCCTTCAATCTCACTCTCTTTTTCAGTTTTCTTTTCTTTTTCACACTCGTTTTTATTCTCAATCTCATTTTCAATTTTCTTTTCTATCTCACACTCATCTTCTTTTTCTTTCATTTCTTTTTCATTTTCATTTTCTCGCTTGCGCTCTTTTTCTTTTTCACATGCTATTTCAATTCCATTACAAAAGTAGAAATCATCAAAATGAGAATCCTTTTGTTGAGAATAAGAAAAGGATTCGTCATACAAATGACAATCATCTCTTTGTAATAAATCTTCCGTAGCCGAGTACTTTGACACTCTTGAAACACGATCGCCTATTCGTAAATAATCCTTCGTAGATGAATAAATTGAGGCACTTGTAGAGACATGTTTACCTTTTCGTTTATTATCTCGAAAGGACTCAAACTCGGAGTTTGCTTCTCTTGGTCTCGAACGCATTGTTGAATAGAAGTCTTGATAAGAGTCTCTTGTTGAGTAGTGTCGTCGAGATGATCTTAACTCCGTCTCTTGACTCGATGAAATTTGCTTTCGTTGGGCTCTTTTCTCTATTCGATCCAATCGATTATGCAATTTATCAAATTTTGATTTCACCATTCTACGCACTTCTTGCATCAAATATTGGAATTCTGACTCGGAAAATTCTTCTTGAGACATTTTTTTTGCTAAAAAGAATAAGTGTTTAAAATAGAAAGTAAATACCTCACCACAAAACCTCGCAAGACACTCGGAAAGAAAATTTTCACTCCACTCGCGTTTACGCTCGCTTTTGGCTTTTCTTCTCTCGAATGAACTCACACCAATCACTCTTGCCTTTTTCCACTCGATTTTTTTTTACCTCTCGAAGTTCTTCGCAAACTAAATAGACGAATCAATACCGTTTGTCGTCGGCTTACAAAATTGAGTTGGCTTGGTGGGCAATGATGTCGGAAATGGTAGGCTATCAAACAAAACTTAAAATGAATTTCAATCACTTTTTTTTTTAATTCCGATTTTTTTTTTGAATTTCTCTTTTTTTTACGGATCTTTCACGTTCTTTTCGTCCGCGCCTAGACCGTAGGCAAATGTTTTTTTTTATTTTTTTTTGATTTTTTTACGGATCTTTCACGTTCTTTTCGTCCGCGCCTAGACCGTAGGCAAAATTTTTTTTTTTTTGGTTTTTTTTTACAGATCTTTCACGTTCTTTTCGTCCGCGCCTAGACCGTAGGCAAATTTTTTTTTACAAAACTATAAAATCAAAAATGATGATTCTTACTCCGATTCGGCTAGCTCTGATACCAGATGATACGCCCCGGCCTCGGTGATGAGAGTCGAGTCGTTGATGTACCCGATCGTGAATTGGAGTAATATCAAGGTTTGTCGAAGATAGGTTAAGAAAGAAGGGATAAAGGCTCAAATTTAGTTCAAAAGAGGTTATGAAGTGTATTGAGGATGATAGGTGAATGAAAACCAAGTATTCAAGTTGAACCAACACAATATAAGTGTGTTAACCCGGGACTTATACGAATACTTAGGAAAGGTTAAATGTTGTATGGATGGAAAACGAATAAAATGGAACCTTGACCCACTATCAAAGATGATAGGAACCTCGGTATAACTTGAACGCCACACTTTGGATGCAAAGTGATAAGTTCGGATAAGAAGAATGGGTTGACGCCACAAGGGTTACTTGATAAGTCAAACGAGTCTTTGGAGAACAATGAAAGTTGTAAACAATCTCACAAAATGTAAAAACATTAGTTCAAGGTTCTTCTCCTTTTACAATGAAATTTAACACATATTTATAGGCAAACAAAAGAGTAGTCGAATGGGTAAAATTGGAAGCCAAATTCGGCCATGGTGCTTCCTCAATTTGTTCCTTAAATTATGCATGATGTTGGCCAAATGCTTCCTTAAATTCTTCCATGAATTATGCATGATGTTGGTCAAATGCTTCCTCAAATTCTTCCATGAATTATGCATGATGTTGGTCCAATGCTTCCTCAAATTCTTCCATGAATTATGCATGATGTTGGTCAAGTGCTTCCTTAATTTGTTCCATAAATTATGCATGATGTTGGCCAAATGCTTCCTTAATTTCATGCCGTTCACCTCCACATTAATTCGGCTTTTATGCTTGTTGCAGTCCACCTCTTCTTTGCCATCCATGTACATTGTCCTAGCAAATTCAACAAATTTACTTAGCTTAAATCGCACACATTAAATAATTGTAATAAGGCAAACACATTTATGCTAGGTAATAATTAAAACAATTTAAACATGCAATAAACAAACATAATTAAAATGTCCAGATTTCTTAATTAAACACTTAGTAATTATTTGAGCTAAAATAACTAACTCAACTAATTAATTTATTCTGGAAAATGAAATTAAAAGAGCTAATAACGAGCTCAACGAGTTAAATTGAGCTTGAATGAGCTGACTTGAGCACGAATGAGCTAACTTGAGCTCGAATGAGTTGAACCACACGAAAAGAAATTCAAATGAGCTAAAAATTAGCTTCATCTTGCACTTGGGGCCCTCGTGTTTAGGCCAATCTCGACGGCGTTGGGTTGTGACATTACATGATGCGATCAGGATCACATCAAAATGTTAAAAAAAATAAAGAAAATAAATACCTTACCACAAACCTCACAAATTCGCTCAAAAAGAAAAATTCACTCACTCTCGAGTTTGAACTCTCTTTTAGGCTTTTGCTCACTCTAATGTACTCACGCTCTCTTGCCTTTTACCACTCAACCTCGTCTCACAAATTCGTAATTCGTCTCGATAGACTTAATTTGCTGCTTGAGGGTCGGTTTCAAAATGGGTTACAAGGGATAACGTCGGGTGTAGGGTAGGCTAAATAAAGAAAAAAATTGGTTTAAAGTGTGGCGTTGGGATGGGTAAATAATGGTAGGAAGGGAAACTTAATGATCGGAGTAATAAGAGATGAAAATAAAACTCACAAGACTTTTCACTTTTTTTTGTTTTTTTTTACTTTTTTTTTCTTTTTTTGCTCACTTCTTTTTTTTTTTGAATTTCGATTTTTTTTGATACTCCAATACAATAGTAAGGTAAATACAATAAAGAAAAGAGAAAATAAAATAAAATTACAACTCGAGATTTTTTTGATTTTTTTGAAACTTTTTTTTACAAACCTATCTTTCGAGATAGCTACGAACGTCGGTGCTCCTCGTTTTGCAAGCTCTGATACCAAATGATGTGATCCGGCCCGATTGATTGAGTCGATTCACTTGATTGCCCGATCGTCGACGAGAAGTTTGTTCGATTTTGTAGATAGATGGAGTTAGATGATTTTTTTATAGCGGAAGTTGAGAAAATGGGTTCAAAAGATGGTTTGGATAGATGTTTGATAGGCTCGGTAAAATAAAGAAATATTGTTTATAATTTAATAGTTAAAATGGAATGGAAAAATAGAACTCAAGCGAAGAACGATTCAATACTATATGAAGTATTGCCCCGGGACTTATATTGCTCAAGGTGGATTAAATGGATTGTTGAAGATGGACCTTGACCCGTTACCTATAGAGAGGTAGGAACCAAAGGTATAAAAAGGTGGATGAATGCCACACCAGGATGGTGATAAGTTCAAGAAGTCGGGTTGACGCCACTAGCGAGCTAGATAAGTCAGAACGAGACTCGTACAAAATAGGATAGGAGGAAACCTCACAATCAAGTTTTCAATAATCAAATTCTGTAACCTTTTACAATAAACAAGTAAGCTATTTATAAGTCTAAAATGCCTATTGATATTCGGCATCTATGTTGTTCACACTAACTTAAATTCTGTTCACACAGGTATTTAACATGTTCACACAAATAGCATTAAAATCCAGTTCATGCTTGAAGATGGTACATGAATTGGCCGAACCATCATGATGCTTCACTTGATGCATTCATGCATCCTTAGCCTTGAAGAATCTCCATAATTCCATGAATGTGCAGCTCTTTAATGATCCTACATCTCCCTTGGCTGAATGAGGCATTAATGTGCCTAAAATACTTGAATGGTCATCTTGAAAATGCATGAATCATGCATGAAACGTCCCATGTATTTTCCCCCATAAATATGATCCATGAATCTTCAAATACATGAACTTTCAGCAACTCCCTCTTGCATGAACGTCCCAAATGCATGTGCTCCTTTAAATGCCATCCATTGAACCTCAATTGTGCATGCACACTCCCATACATTGCACCAATCAGTTCATGAACCTGCAGCAGATTAAATCAGCAAGTTAAATGCATTTCAAACACATTAAATTAGCAGCATATGAACTCAATAATTTGCACATTAAATTTGGCCATACATATTAACAATTTTAGACATATTTAAAACATCATAATTAATTAAGTATTTAATTTAGATATAATTAAAACACTTAATTAATTATTTGTCCAGATTTTAACAAATTAACTAACTTAAGATAAACAACTAATTTAACTAATGACAAATTAAATGGTTTATTTCAGCAAAATAAATGCAAGCTAAAGAAAGCTAAAAATAAGCTCATTGGGTTAAGATTGAGCTGAATTGAGCTTGAGTGAGTTGACTTGAGCTCGAGTGAGCTGGAAACGAGCTAAACGGAGCTTAACGAAATGAAATTGAACTAATTCAGCTCGTATGGATTTGCAAACAATGCTTAGGGAGCTGATCCAAAAGTGTGCCCGGGGCATGGTCGTATCATCCCCTCCCTCTTTAAAGCGATTTGTCCCCAAATCGGGCCATTTACTCGCGAAAAATCGTTGAAGATTCTGAAAGCCACAATTAACTCGGATCAAAAGAAGCTTATTCGCATGCCCTCCCTCTTTAGGAGGCTACCACTTCACATTGTCACCTTTAAAAGAATAAAACGAATTAGTGACACGATGAAGATTAAACACAAAGGAACTTTTTGAGATTTGATTCACAGTTTGAACAAATAATCCAATACCGGGGTCGAAAATAGAAATCGTTCTTACCTTTTTCTTCGATGTAAACAAACATAAATCACAAGGCATTTGATAGCTATGGTTTTGGAAGTCAACTTTCCATGGTTCGATTACCTTAGGCAATGATATAGAATGGTGTTCACCGGGGTCAAAGACAAAATTTTCTCTTGCCATTTCAATTTGATTTGGCAATTTCATGACCGACTTCATAGAAAGAGCACTAAGCAACTCAAAATCATTATCATTCAAAACATGTTCGGATCTTTTAGTCCACATTTGAGAACATCCTCCAAAAACAAAATTTTGATTTTGACTTAACAAACCAACAAGATTCACATGGCTCATTTTCAAACTTAAAGACAAAGTATCATACAAACAAAGATTGTTTACACATTCATTCAAACAAATTTTACGATGCTTGCTTTCTTTCATGGATGATTCATAATAGCAAACTCCAGGATTAAAGACATGATTTTGACTACTCGATCCAAATGGCAAAAAGAGTCCTTTTATCTCCAACAATTTACACAAATTAAACAACGAGGGTGTTAACATACTCAAATTCAAACAAGCAAACCCTTTAAATTTCATTCGAAAAGATTTACAAAAACATGGAAATTTCACACCAAAAATTAGATAATCCACATGATCAACACAACCAAGCAGATGATATGTCAACTTTTGATCACACAATTCCAGATTTTGTTGGTGCTGATTTATTCGCTCTTCATCAAAAATCTTGCCAATGGCGTATTCATCAATAGATTTCCATTCCTTTTCAACATGATCAGTGAGAATGAACATTTTATATGGACTTTCATCTTGCGCATCCAAAACATGCATTCCATTGCAAGTTAAAGATAAACAACCAATACCATCAAAATGATATTTTTCAAATGCAAGAATCTTCTTATCATTAGACAAAACAAATGGATCATCATCAATCAAAGAATGACAAATAGCCACGTCAAAGTTTAGATTCTTTCTAAAGACCAAATCATCAACAGTGTGTCCATCAACAATCGAGTAAGGCAGAAGTGCTTTAAAATTTCAAGACTCATACCTTGCTTACCTTTTGGCATAGGCGAACTAGGATCGTTGAGAACACTACCTTTTTCAGCCAAAGTGAACCTTCCATCCATGCAATGGTATTGAAGTTGAAACTTGTCAATCGGTTCCTTGGAAACCTGGAAAGAAGAAAATTTACACGGCAAACTTGCAAATGGGTTAGTTAGAACATTCCTCACTTTTGCTCGATTGCTTTCTCCCTTTTCACTCTTCTCTTTTTCAAACTCTTTTCTAATCTCAACTTCTTTTTTTCTCTTTTCATTTCCTCTCTCATTTTCAATTTTATTTTTGACCTCACTCTCTTTTTGGATTTCTTTTTCTTTTTCAATATTTTCTTCTTTTCTTTCGATTTCTCTTTCTCGCTTGCACTCTTGTTCAATCTCAATTTCTTTTTCGAATTCTTTCTCTTCATTTTCTTTTTCTGTCACTTTTTTGATTTCTTGTTCCTTTTCTTTCATTTCTTTTTTTCGTCTCTCGATTTCATTCCATATATGCTCATTTTCTCTCATCAACATTTCTTGTCTTTCTTTTCTTCTTATTTCTTTTTCTTTTTGCCTCGCTCCTTCATTATAGGATGGAGATGTTACAAATGAATCAGCACGAAATGACTCTCGTTGGGTATAATTGGAACGACTTTCATACAAAAAATGATCACCTCTTCGAGATTGATTCTTGGCAGACGAATACCTCGGTGCATACGAAGGACTACTTGTGATTTCTCGTTCGTCACCTCGGAAAGCTTTAAACTCAAAACTTGCTTTGCTTCGTCTTGAGTTCCTCGTTGAATAGGAATCATGGTATGAATCTCTTCCCAAAAAATCAATGGATGTGTGCCTTCGTGATGATCTTGTCTCCGTCTCTTCACCCGGTGAGTTTGGCTTCCATCGGGCTCTTTCCTCCACTCGATCCAATCGATCATGCAACTTATCAAATTTTGATTTCACCATTCTACGCATCTCTTGCATCAAATATTGGAATTCTGATTCGGAAAATGTTTCTCGAGACATGATTAAGAAATGGAAAAGAAAATGTGATACGCCCCGGCCTCGGTGATGAGAGTTGAGTCGTTGATGTACCCGATCGTGAATTGGAGTAATATCAAGGTTTGTCGAAGATAGGTTAAGAAAGAAGGGATAAAGGCTCAAATTTAGTTCAAAAGGGGTTATGAAGTGTATTGAGGATGATAGGTGAATGAAAACCAAGTATTCAAGTTGAACCAACACAATATAAGTGTGTTAACCCGGGACTTATACGAATACTTAGGAAAGGTTAAATGTTGTATGGATGGAAAACGAATAAAATGGGACCTTGACCCACTATCAAAGATGATAGGAACCTCGGTATAACTTGAACGCCACACTTTGGATGCAAAGTGATAAGTTCGGATAAGAGAGAGTTGTAAACAATCTCACAAAATGTAAAAAAATTAGTTCAAGGTTCTTCTCCTTTTACAATGAAATTTAACACATATTTATAGGCAAAACAAAAGGGTAGCCGAATGGGTAAAATTGGAAGCCAAATTCGGCCATGGTGCTTCCTCAATTTGTTCCTTAAATTATGCATGATGTTGGCCAAATGCTTCCTTAAATTCTTCCATGAATTATGCATGATGTTGGTCAAATGCTTCCTCAAATTCTTCCATGAATTATGCATGATGTTTGTCAAATGCTTCCTCAAATTCTTCCATGAATTATGCATGATGTTGGTCAAGTGCTTCCTTAATTTGTTCCATAAATTATGCATGATGTTGGCCAAATGCTTCCTTAATTTCATGCCGTTCACCTCCACATTAATTCGGCTTTTATGCTTGTTGCAGTCCACCTCTTCTTTGCCGTCCATGTACATTGTCCTAGCAAATTCAACAAATTTACTTAGCTTAAATCGCACACATTAAATAATTGTAATAAGGCAAACACATTTATGCTAGGTAATAATTAAAACAATTTAAACATGCAATAAACAAACATAATTAAAATGTCCAGATTTCTTAATTAAACACTTAGTAATTATTTGAGCTAAAATAACTAACTCAACTAATTAATTTATTCTGGCAAATTAAATTAAAAGAGCTAATAACGAGCTCAACGAGTTAAATTGAGCTTGAATGAGCTGACTTGAGCACGAATGAGCTAACTTGAGCTCGAATGAGTTGAACCACACGAAAAGAAATTCAAATGAGCTAAAAATTAGCTTCATCTTACACTTGGGGCCCTCGTGTTTAGGCCAATCTCGACGGCGTTGGGTTGTGACATTACATGATGCGATCAGGATCACATCATACCCTCCCTCTTGAAGACGATTTGTCCTCAAATCGGGCCACTTGCTCAAAATTTTTTTTTCAAGATCTCGAACCCTTTTGTTCATGACCCGAATAGAATCATTTCCAAAACTTTGAAAATCACGAATGGTTCGAGAAAATTTTGAATTATTTCCACGCCCTCCCTCTTTTGGAGGGAACCATTCTGAAGTGTCACCTACACAAGAAAGAGATAGGTTAGTGACACTAGAAATCATAAACTCAAAAGAATTTTTAAAGATCTTATTCAACAAGTGAACATATGAGTCAATACCGGGATCAAAAGTAGAAGTTGGTCTTACCTTATCAAAATGAATTAAAAAAATTCATTGATTGCAACAAACCTGGGTCACAAGGCACTTGATAGCTATAATTTTTGAAGTCAACTTCCCATAGTTCGAATCCTTTTGACAACAATTTAAAATGATATGCACCGGGGTCAAAAACAAAGTTTCCTCTTGCCATTCCAATTTGATATGACAATTTCAAAATCGGTATCATAAAAAGGAAACGATGTAATTTTAAGTAATGATTATGCAAAACATGTTCAAACCTTTTAAACCACGACATGGAGCAATTTTCAGAATCACAAATTAGATAATTCACATGATCAACAGAAGCAAACAGATTAGATGTTAACTTTTCATCACACAATCCCAAATTTTGTTTGTGTTGTTTTAATCTGGTTTCATCATCAAACTTGTAAACATCAGAAATATCATGAGGAAAACTTTTCAATCCATCATCCCAATCAAAGTCATTACCAATCAAAAATTGATACTTAGACATATCAGGATAGGAAAGTCTTCTACTAACTAATTCTTCAGCAATCTCAACATTATCATGCATATGAATTTGTTGAAGTTCGACTAACATAGAACCCTTACCATGCTTACCTTTAGGCGCTGGTGGAATAGAGTCATCTATGATTTTACCTTTCTCGACTAATCGAAATCGTCTCTCCTCAGAAAAGTATTGAAGTTGAAATTGATCGATGGGATTTCGAGAAACCTGAAAATTAGAAACAAAACAAGGAAAATTCATAGGATGGTTAGTAACAACACTCATTTCTTGTTCACTTTCATCTTTTTCGCTTATTTCTTTTTCCAACTCATTTTCAAATCCTCTTTCCTTTACCATATCACTCATTTCTTTTGCACTCTCATTTCTTCCTTCAATCTCACTCTCTTTTTCAGTTTTCTTTTCTTTTTCACACTCGTTTTTATTCTCAATCTCATTTTCAATTTTCTTTTCTATCTCACACTCATCTTCTTTTTCTTTCATTTCTTTTTCATTTTCATTTTCTCGCTTGCGCTCTTTTTCTTTTTCAAATGCTATTTCAATTCCATTACAAAAGTAGAAATCATCAAAATGAGAATCCTTTTGTTGAGAATAAGAAAAGGATTCTTCATACAAATGACAATCATCTCTTTGTAATAAATCTTCCGTAGCCGAGTACTTTGACACTCTTGAAAGACGTTTGCCTATTCGTAAATAATCCTTCGTAGATGAATAAATTGAGGCACTTGTAGAGACATGTTTACCTTTTCGTTTATTATCTCGAAAGGACTCAAACTCAGAGTTTGCTTCTCTTGGTCTCGAACGCATTGTTGAATAGAAGTCTTGATAAGAGTCTCTTGTTGAGTAGTGTCGTCGAGATGATCTTAACTCCGTCTCTTGACTCGATGAAATTTGCTTTCGTTGGGCTCTTTTCTCTATTCGATCCAATCGATTATGCAATTTATCAAATTTTGATTTCACCATTCTACGCACTTCTTGCATCAAATATTGGAATTCTGACTCGGAAAATTCTTCTTGAGACATTTTTTTTTGCTAAAAAGAATAAGTGTTTAAAATAGAAAGTAAATACCTCACCACAAAACCTCGCAAGACACTCGGAAAGAAAATTTTCACTCCACTCGCGTTTACGCTCGCTTTTGGCTTTTCTTCTCTCGAATGAACTCACACCAATCACTCTTGCCTTTTTCCACTCTATTTTTTTTACCTCTCGAAGTTCTTCGCAAACTAAATAGACGAATCAATACCGTTTGTCATCGGCTTACAAAATTGAGTTGGCTTGGTGGGCAATGATGTCGGAAATGGTAGGCTATCAAACAAAACTTAAAATGAATTTCAATCACTTTTTTTTTAATTCCGATTTTTTTTTTGAATTTCTCTTTTTTTACGGATCTTTCACGTTCTTTTCGTCCGCGCCTAGACCGTAGGCAAATGTTTTTTTTATTTTTTTTTGATTTTTTTACGGATCTTTCACGTTCTTTTCGTCCGCGCCTAGACCGTAGGCAAAATTTTTTTTTTTTTGTTTTTTTTACGGATCTTTCACGTTCTTTTCGTCCGCGCCTAGACCGTAGGCAAATTTTTTTTTTACAAAACTATAATATCAAAGATGATGATTCTTACTCCGATTCGGCTAGCTCTGATACCAGATGATACGCCCCGGCCTCGGTGATGAGAGTCGAGTCGTTGATGTACCCGATCGTGAATTGGAGTAATATCAAGGTTTGTCGAAGATAGGTTAAGAAAGAAGGGATAAAGGCTCAAATTTAGTTCAAAAGAGGTTATGAAGTGTATTGAGGATGATAGGTGAATGAAAACCAAGTATTCAAGTTGAACCAACACAATATAAGTGTGTTAACCCGGGACTTATACGAATACTTAGGAAAGGTTAAATGTTGTATGGATGGAAAACGAATAAAATGGAACCTTGACCCACTATCAAAGATGATAGGAACCTCGGTATAACTTGAACGCCACACTTTGGATGCAAAGTGATAAGTTCGGATAAGAAGAATGGGTTGACGCCACAAGGGTTACTTGATAAGTCAAACGAGTCTTTGGAGAACAATGAAAGTTGTAAACAATCTCACAAAATGTAAAAACATTAGTTCAAGGTTCTTCTCCTTTTACAATGAAATTTAACACATATTTATAGGCAAAACAAAAGAGTAGTCGAATGGGTAAAATTGGAAGCCAAATTCGGCCATGGTGCTTCCTCAATTTGTTCCTTAAATTATGCATGATGTTGGCCAAATGCTTCCTTAAATTCTTCCATGAATTATGCATGATGTTGGTCAAATGCTTCCTCAAATTCTTCCATGAATTATGCATGATGTTGGTCAAATGCTTCCTCAAATTCTTCCATGAATTATGCATGATGTTGGTCAAGTGCTTCCTTAATTTGTTCCATAAATTATGCATGATGTTGGCCAAATGCTTCCTTAATTTCATGCCGTTCACCTCCACATTAATTCGGCTTTTATGCTTGTTGCAGTCCACCTCTTCTTTGCCATCCATGTACATTGTCCTAGCAAATTCAACAAATTTACTTAGCTTAAATCGCACACATTAAATAATTGTAATAAGGCAAACACATTTATGCTAGGTAACAATTAAAACAATTTAAACATGCAATAAACAAACATAATTAAAATGTCCAGATTTCTTAATTAAACACTTAGTAATTATTTGAGCTAAAATAACTAACTCAACTAATTAATTTATTCTGGAAAATTAAATTAAAAGAGCTAATAACGAGCTCAACGAGTTAAATTGAGCTTGAATGAGCTGACTTGAGCACGAATGAGCTAACTTGAGCTCGAATGAGTTGAACCACACGAAAAGAAATTCAAATGAGCTAAAAATTAGCTTCATCTTGCACTTGGGGCCCTCGTGTTTAGGCCAATCTCGATGGCGTTGGGTTGTGACATTACATGATGCGATCAGGATCACATCAAAATGTTAAAAAAAATAAAGAAAATAAATACCTTACCACAAACCTCACAAATTCGCTCAAAAAGAAAAATTCACTCACTCTCGAGTTTGAACTCTCTTTTAGGCTTTTGCTCACTCTAATGTACTCACGCTCTCTTGCCTTTTACCACTCAACCTCGTCTCACAAATTCGTAATTCGTCTCGATAGACTTATTTGCTGCTTGAGGGTCGGTTTCAAAATGGGTTACAAGGGATAACGTCGGGTGTAGGGTAGGCTAAATAAAGAAAAAAATTGGTTTAAAGTGTGGCGTTGGGATGGGTAAATAATGGTAGGAAGGGAAACTTAATGATCGGAGTAATAAGAGATGAAAATAAAACTCACAAGACTTTTCACTTTTTTTGTTTTTTTTACTTTTTTTTCTTTTTTTGCTCACTTTTTTTTTTTTGAATTTCAATTTTTTTTTGATACTCCAATACAATAGTAAGGTAAATACAATAAAGAAAAGAGAAAATAAAATAAAATTACAACTCGAGATTTTTTTGATTTTTTTTTGAAACATTTTTTTACAAACCTATCTTTCGAGATAGCTACGAACGTCGGTGCTCCTCGTTTTGCAAGCTCTGATACCAAATGATGTGATCCGGCCCGATTGATTGAGTCGATTCACTTGATTGCCCGATCGTCGACGAGAAGTTTGTTCGATTTTGTAGATAGATGGAGTTAGATGATTTTTTTATAGCGAAAGTTGAGAAAATGGGTTCAAAAGATGGTTTGGATAGATGTTTGATAGGCTCGGTAAAATAAAGAAATATTGTTTATAATTTAATAGTTAAAATGGAATGGAAAAATAGAACTCAAGCGAAGAACGATTCAATACTATATGAAGTATTGCCCCGGGACTTATATTGCTCAAGGTGGATTAAATGGATTGTTGAAGATGGACCTTGACCCGTTACCTATAGAGAGGTAGGAACCAAAGGTATAAAAAGGTGGTGAACGCCACACCAGGATGGTGATAAGTTCAAGAAGTCGGGTTGACGCCACTAGCGAGCTAGATAAGTCAGAACGAGACTCGTACAAAATAGGATAGGAGGAAACCTCACAATCAAGTTTTCAATAATCAAATTCTGTAACCTTTTACAATAAACAAGTAAGCTATTTATAAGTCTAAAATGCCTATTGATATTCGGCATCTATGTTGTTCACACTAACTTAAATTCTGTTCACACAGGTATTTAACATGTTCACACAAATAGCATTAAAATCCAGTTCATGCTTGAAGATGGTACATGAATTGGCCGAACCATCATGATGCTTCACTTGATGCATTCATGCATCCTTAGCCTTGAAGAATCTCCATAATTCCATGAATGTGCAGCTCTTTAATGATCCTACATCTCCCTTGGCTGAATGAGGCATTAATGTGCCTAAAATACTTGAATGGTCATCTTGAAAATGCATGAATCATGCATGAAACGTCCCATGTATTTTCCCCCATAAATATGATCCATGAATCTTCAAATACATGAACTTTCAGCAACTCCCTCTTGCATGAACGTCCCAAATGCATGTGCTCCTTTAAATGCCATCCATTGAACCTCAATTGTGCATGCACACTCCCATACATTGCACCAGTCCGTTCATGAACCTGCAGAAAATTAAATCAGCAAGCTAAATGCATTTCAAACACATTAAATTAGCAGCATATGAACTCAATAATTTGCACATTAAATTTGGCCATACATATTAACAATTTTAGACATATTTAAAACATCATAATTAATTAAGTATTTAATTTAGATATAATTAAAACACTTAATTAATTATTTGTCCAGATTTTAACAAATTAACTAACTTAAGATAAACAACTAATTTAACTAATGACAAATTAAATGGTTTATTTCAGCAAAATAAATGCAAGCTAAAGAAAGCTAAAAATAAGCTCATTGGGTTAAGATTGAGCTGAATTGAGCTTGAATGAGTTGACTTGAGCTCGAGTGAGCTGGAAATGAGCTAAACGGAGCTTAACGAAATGAAATTGAACTAATTCAGCTCACATGGATTTGCAAACAATGCTTAGGGAGCTGATCCAAAAGTGTGCCCGGGGCATGGTCATATCAATTGATCTACCGATGCATTCATCTTTGCAAGGTGCATTTGCTTCATGCTTAAGCTGTCCATTTGAATGCCCATTCAGCCGAATCTTCTTGAGGAATTAATTCTGGAATTTTCTTGATTTTTCTTAGCTTTTAAGTTTGTCTATTCGGCTAGCCTTTGAAGAACTATAAATATTTGCTTGTTTATTTGTAAAAGGACTTTTGCCATTTTGATTATTGAATTAAGTATTTTGTGAGGAATTCTTCTCTCAATTTCGTCCTAAGACTTAGTTGGCTTATCTACTAGTTAGTGGCGTCAACCTTTGTTCTTTGCAACCCGAACTTATCACTTTCAACCAAAGTGTGGCGTTCAACTATACCGAGGTTCCTATCTTCAATAGGTAGCGGGTCGAGGTTAATTCTATCTATTTCACTACTGAACCATCTTAAAAGCATATAGGAAACGGGTCAACACTCAACTACATTTAGTGTTGGTTCTTTCTTGTTTTTAAGCCAATCATTCCATATACCTTTAAAACCGAATCATCACCTATCCAAATTCGTTATTTCTTTCTTAGCCGAAATACCTTACAAATCACTTTCTTTAATCTCAATTGAACCTCAAATGACTTCATTGATCAAGTAGAACAAATTGACTCAAGAAGAACGAAACTTCATCGTTTGGACGATCGGGCAAAAAAAGCGATTCAACTCATTAAACTGAGGCTGGTTCGCATCATTTGGTATCAGAGCTGGTTAAAACGAGGAGTTTGGACGTTCGAGAAAAGCCGAAGAAAGTAGAATCGTGAAAAAAAATTTGAAAAAAAAATTGAAAAAAAAATAAAAAAGAATTGAAAAAAAGAAAAAAATTTATACGGTCTAGGTGCGGATGAAAAGAACGTGAAAGATCCGTAAAAAAAAAAGAGTCTGGAGACACTTCAACAAAAATTTTTCCAAAATCACATTCTACACTCCTTAATATCCCTCTTGGTGAAATTTCACGCTATTAAAAAAAAATTTATTCTTCTTTTTCAATTAGTGAAACCATTTTATACGCCACACCTTTAAACCTTTCTTTCTTTCAAGCCTACCCTAAACCATATGAATTTCCTTTGCAAACCCTTTGAAGCCGACCTTCTAAACTAAAGATCAAGCCCTACCAAGTCTTATACGAAATTATAAGAGAAGAAACGAGAGGAAAAAGGCACGAGTGTGTGAGCATATTCGAGAGGAGGTAAAAGCCAAAGAGTGTAAACACGAGCGTGAGTGTCGTTCTTTCTTTCTTTTCTGAGTGAACGTGAGTCTTTGTGGTGAGGAATCTTTATTATGTCTCAAAATCCCGAGCAAAACGTGGCGGAAAGGACCGAAAGACAACCGATAAGAAATGTCGGAGGAGGAGTTCCCGATTTAGGTCAACAAGACCTCTTAAGGGAATTCCAATGAATGCTTCGAACTAAACTTGAATCTATTAATGAGAGACTCGATCGAGTGGAAGGAGGACCAACACGAGAAGGAACCCCTCAAAGACCGAGATGGGGGCGAGGGCGAGCAAGACCTTTCGTGGATGATCCCTATGAGCCAAGCGAGGTGGAAAGCGACCAAGAGTTGAATCAAAGCGAGAGACGATGAGGTCAAAGAAATAGGGGTCCTAGAGATCAAGGCCAAGTTGATGATGATTTAAAAAGTATTAAGCTATCCATTCCTCCCTTTCATGGGAAATCTGATCCGGAAGCTTATCTAGAATGGGAGAGAAAAATCGAGATGGTCTTCGAGTGTCACAACTACTCGGAGAGCAAAAAGTTAAAATTGGCAGAAATCGAGTTCTTCGATAACGCAATGATATGGTGGGATCAACTTACTACAAGTCGAAGAAGGAACGGGGAGCGGCCAGTCTCAACTTGGACCGAAATGAAAGCCGTAATGCGTAGGAGATTTATACCTTCTTATTATTATCGTGAACTTTACCAAAAGTTGCAGAATCTTACGCAAGGAAATCAAAGCGTGGAGGACTACTTTAAAGAAATGGAGATTGCCATCATACGAACGAACGTGGATGAAGATCGCGAAGCAACCATGGCTCGATTTTTGGCCGGACTTAATCGTGACATAGCCAATGTGTTGGAGCTTCAACACTACGTTGACATTGTTGATATGGTGCATGTTGCTATCAAAGTTGAAAAGCAATTGAAAAGAAAAAGTTCTAGCCGAACCTTTCCTAGCACCAACAATCCTCAAAGGTTGAACCAAGGCACGGGTAAGAAAGACTTCTCTAATCGCACTAAAGATCACCCTTTGTCTTCTAAGGTGAGTAAACCTGTTGGTGAAACAAGCAAAGGCAAAGAAGTTGCTATACCGAATCGATCACGAGAAATAAAGTGTTTTAAGTGCTTAGGGAGGGGCCACATTGCGAGTCAATGCCCTAACTGAACCAACATGATTGTGCGGGCTAATGGAGAAATTGAATCGGAAGAAGAAGATGACGAAGAACCCGATGAAATGGCCGAAAAGGAGGAAGAGGATGAACTTGAATACGCCGTTGATGGCGAAATTCTCGTTATTAAACGAAGCCTTAGTCTTCAAGGTGTTGAAAATGAACAACAAAGGGAGAACATTTTTCATACACGTTGCCATGTCCAAGGCAAGGTGTGTAGCTTGATTGTGGATGGCGGGAGTTGTTCAAATGTGGCTAGCACTTTAATGGTTGAAAAACTCAGCTTGCCAACAACTAAGCACCCTCAACCCTACAAACTTCAATGGCTTAATGATGGAGGGGAGTTGAAGGTAACTAAGCAAGTTTTGGTGCCGTTCACTATCGAAAAATATTTCGACGAAGTTCTATACGACGTAGTACCCATGCACGCTGGTCATATGTTATTGGGTCGTCCATGGCAATTTGATCGCAAAGTCATTCATGATGGTTTCACAAACCGCTACACCTTCAAATACGATGGGAAAAATGTAACTTTGGTTCCCATGACGCCGAGGCAAGTTTATGAAGATCAATTGAAACTAAGAGAGAGTGTAGAGAAATTTCAAGAAAATGTACATAAAGAAAAGAATGAAAAAGAGAGTGAAAAACATATTGAGAAGAAAAAAGAAAAACAAATAAAAATGTGAGAGAAAAAAATAAATCGATCGACAAAAAAAAGAGAGAGGAAGAAGAGCAAAAGAAGAGGAGTGTTTATGCAAGAGAGAGTGATTTTAGGAAATCTTATTTGACGCAGCAATCGGTTCTTGTACTTATGTACAAGGAAACTCTTTTGACTACTAACGAGTTGGATCCAAATTTGCCCTTTTCGATTGTTTCTCTTTTGCAGGAATTCGAGGACGTGTTTCCGAAAGACATTCCTAATGGGTTACCGCCCATTCGAGGAATATAACATCAAATTGATTTCATTCCCAGAGCCTCTATTCCCAATCGTCCAGCTTATCGTACAAATCCCGAAGAGACCAAAGAATTGCAAAAACAAGTCAATGAACTTATGGAGAAGGGATATATACGAGAAAGTCTTAGTCCATGCGCCGTACCGGTTTTATTGGTGCCAAAGAAGGATGGAACATGGCGTATGTGCGTAGATTGTCGCGCGGTGAATAAGATCACTATTAAGTATCGACATCCAATACCGCGACTCGATGATATGTTGGATGAATTGAGTGGTGCTCGATTGTTTTCTAAAATTGATCTAAAGAGCGGATACCACCAAATTTGGATGCGTGAAGGGGACGAGTGGAAAACCGCTTTTAAGACGAAGCATGGGCTCTACGAGTGGCTGGTTATGCCATTCAGGCTTACCAATGCGCCTAGCACTTTCATGCGCTTGATGAACCATGTTCTTCGTTCTTTCATCGGAAAATTTTGTGTTGCCTATTTTGATGTATACTTATCTATAGCAAATCCTTAGATGACCATTTGTTGCATTTAAAATCTGTTTTGGATGTGCTTAGAAAAGAATCTTTGTTTGCTAATCTTAAGAAATGTACTTTTTGTACTAACAAGGTTATTTTCTTAGGATTCGTGGTCAGCTCGGAAGGACTGGAGTTGATCAAGAAAAGGTGAAAGCCATTCGAGAGTGGTCTAGACCCACGAGCATTAGCCAAGTGAGGAGCTTCCACGGATTGGCAAGCTTCTATCGACGATTTGTTCCAAATTTTAGTACCTTGGCAGCACCTTTAACTAGTGTGATCAAAAAGTTGTCTGCTTTCTATTGGAATGAGGAACAAGAAAAATCTTTTATTGCCATTAAATCATGTTTAACTAATGCTCAATTACTTGTGTTGCCTGATTTTGCTAAAATGTTTGAAGTTGAATGTGATGCATCAGGTGTCGGAATTGGAGCCGTTTTAACATAAGATGGAAGGCCCGTGGCATACTTTAGTGAGAAGTTAAATGGAGCCGTTCTCAACTATCCGACGTAAGACAAGGAAATGTATGCTCTAATTCGAGCTCTCGAGACATGGCAGCACTACTTATGGCCAAAATACACTCGGATCATGAGGTGTTGAAACATATTAAGGGACAAGCAAAGTTGAACAAACGGCACGCCAAATGGGTAGAGTTTTTAGAATCGTTTCGTTATATCATTAAATATAAGAAAGGTAAGGAAAATGTTGTGGCTGACGCGTTATCTCGATGATATACTTTGCTATCATATTTGGATTCAAAATTGCTTGGATTTGCCTTTTTGAAGGAATTGTATGATGGTGATATTGATTTTGGTGATATTTATAAATCTTGTGAAAACAAAGCTGTTGATAAGTTTTTCAGGTTTGATGGATTTCTTTTCCGCGAAGGCAAGCTATGTATTCCGCAAAGCTCAATACGGAAATTGTTGGTGATTGAGGCACATGGTGGTGGACTCATGGGCCATTTTGGGGTGGCTAAGACGTTGTCAACCCTCCATGAGCATTTCTTTTGGCCTGGGATGAGAAAAGATGTTGAGCGGGTCTGTAGCCAATGTATAACTTGCAAGAAGGCCAAGTCCAAAATCAATCCGCATGGACTCTACAAACCATTGCCCATATCTAACGCACCATGGGTCGATCTTTCAATGGATTTCGTCCTAGGACTACCAAGGACCAAAACGGGGAAGGACTCTATCTTTGTTGTTGTAGATAGATTTTCCAAAATGTCACATTTTATAGCTTGTTCTAAAATTGACAATGCTGTCCATATTGCTAATTTGTTCTTTAGGGAGGTTGAACGACTTCATGGAGTTCCGAAAACCATCGTATCCGATCGAGACACAAAGTTCCTAAGTCATTTTTGGAGAACTCTATGGGGAAGGTTAAGAACGAAGCTGCTATTTTCAACAACATGTCATCCTCAAATGGATGGACAAACGGATGTTGTGAATTGCGTACTTTCAACCTTATTGCGGGCAATTATTCGAAAGAACCTCAAAGCGTGGGAAGATTGTCTACCGCATGTAGAATTTGCTTACAACAGATTCGTTCATTCTGCTACTAGACATTCACCATTCGAGGTTGTGTATGGGTTCAACCCTCTAACTTTGTTAGACTTGCTTCCTTTGCCCAATGATCAGCTTGTCCATTCTGATGCTAAGAAAAAAGCCGAATATGTAAAGCAACTTCATCAAAGGGTGAAGGCCAACATCGAAGCTCGAACCGAACAATATATGCGTTCAGCAAATAAAGGAAGAAAGCAAATAGTGTTTGAACCCGGAGACTGGGTTTGGGTTCACATGAGAAAAGAACGTTTTCCGGCACAACAAAGGTCAAAGCTGCTACCAAGAGGTGATGGTCCCTTTCAAGTGTTGGAACGAATTAATGAAAATTCATACAAGCTTGATCTTCCAGGTGACTATAACATTAGTGCAAGTTTTAATGTTGCTGATCTTTCTCCGTTTGATGTAGGAAGCGGTTTGGGGGCAAATTGCCTCGAAGAGGGAGGGAATGATGCGATCGAGACCCAAGAGCTATCGAGTGTTAATGATATTTCCCTTGAGCTACCAAAAGGACCCATTACTCGAGCTAGAGCTAATAAGTTCAAGAATGCAATTTCAACTTTGGTGGATCGAGCTTGGAGTGAATCCGTGGCTGTTCTACTTGAAAAATCATGGGCCAGCAAATTAAGCAATCCGTGCAATCTACTTCAAGTTCATTCAGCTCAACTTTAGCTCATCGAGCTCCCTCTTAGCTCAATCAGCTCATTTTAAGCTCAATTGCGTTTATATTTATTTTGCTGGAATATTTATTTAAGTTGTTAGTTAAATTAGTTAAGTTAATTAATTGAGTTTAATTTCTAGTCAAAATAATTATTGAGTGTTATTTAATATGTCCTAATTAGTCTAGTGCCTTAAATATGTCTTAAACTACCACAAATATTTATTTAGTTGACCGAACTAAATGAGCAGATTTTTATATCCCTATGCTGCCGAATTTAATGTATGTGTTGCATGAACTAACTTGTTGATTTCATTTGGTGCAGGAATCTCCCTTGTGATACGACCATGCCCCGGGCACACTTTTGGATCAGCTCCCTAAGCATTGTTTGCAAATCCATGCGAGCTGAATTAGTTCAATTTCATTTCGTTAAGCTCCGTTTAGCTCGTTTCCAGCTCACTCGAGCTCAAGTCAACTCATTCAAGCTCAATTCAGCTCAATCTTAACCCAATGAGCTTATTTTTAGCTTTCTTTTATTTTCCTGAAATAAACCATTTAATTTGTCTTTAGTTGAATTAGTTGTTTATTTTAAGTTAATTAATTTGTTAAATCTGGACAAATAATTAATTAAGTGTTTTAATTATATCTAACTTAAATACTTTATTAATTATGATGTTTTAAATATGTCTGAAATTGTTAATATGTATGGCCAAATTTAATGTGCAAATTATTGAGTTCATATGCTGCTAATTTAATGTGTTTGAAATGCATTTAACTTGCTGATTTAATTTGCTGCAGGTTCATGAACGGATTGGTGCAATGTATGGGAGTGTGCATGCACAATTGAGGTTCAATGGATGGCATTTAAAGGAGCACATGCATTTGGGACGTTCATGCAAGAGGGAGTTGCTGAAAGTTCATGTATTTGAAGATTCATGGATCATATTTATGGGGGAAATACATGGGACGTTTCATGCATGATTCATGCATTTTCAAGATGACCATTCAAGTATTTTAGGCACATTAATGCCTCATTCAGCCAAGGGAGATGTAGGATCATTAAAGAGCTGCACATTCATGGAATTATGAAGATTCTTCAAGGCTAAGGATGCATGAATGCATCAAGTGAAGCATTGATACGAGTCACAAAAGCCAAAATTCTTGAAGGCGAGGCCCAATAAGCAAATTCCCAGCCCAATCAAGAAATCCATCCATACTTAGTTGAAAATCAGGCCAAATTGTCAAAGTGGCCCAAGTTGTAAAGTTTTATTTTTATTTTTATTTATTTATTTATTTATTTACTTAGTTTAAATTTTTATGTCAATATTCAGTCCAAGAGTCCCAGATAAAATGACCTTTGACCAAATTTCCATATTAAAATAATTAGGAGTTTTTTTTTATTTTAGTTTTCTAATTAGATTAGGACTAGTTATAAGGCCTATTTAAAGGCATGGCTGTCCACCTTGTTAAACACTTATCATTATTATTAAAATTTCAGATTTGTTGAGAGCAGAATTTTCTTTGAGTTTTCTCCAAGATTTCTCTCTTGAGTTTTCTTTAGAAGTTGTTTTAACAATCTTGTGATTGTGGGAGCCATCTTCAACCTTCTTCTTGCCATTGATATTCTTTGGAGGGGAGATTAGAGCCGTTTGAAGGGAGTTGTGAGATCTTTCGAGATTTCAAGGCTTCTTAGGACTTATCTTTTAATTTCTTACTGTCAATTCTTTCTTTATTTCTACTTGTGCTGAATCATTATCTAATCTATTTTCTGTTCTTATTGTGTTTTCAGCCTTTTTCTATCTTAAGGAATCAGCCCAAAAATCCCCAATTTCTAGGGTTTTTCCATACTCTTTTTGGGTGAAATTAGATTGTCGAAATTTGGGGAAAACTATCTGGGTGTTCAATTGGGCAGAATCGCAATCTCTTCTAGGGTTTCAAGATTCCTTATTAACACTTATTTCTATTCTCTATTTGATTCTTTACTGTTTTGGGGATTTTATTTCAGATCTGAAAATTCAAAAATCTAATCTTTTAATTTTCTGTTTCGTTTCAGATCTAATTGTTTAGGGTTTTCGTAGGAGTTTCTCGTGACTTGGCAACTCGATCTTGGTCCACGCGTAACCCCGTATCATTTGGTATCAGATTTTGGGCGTTTTGGGTGTTCTTGGTTGATTTCTAAACTGATCTCAATATTTTAAAGCAAAAACAGCAGTTTTACCCAGAAAAATCTTTCAAAAAAATTTTATTTGAGTGGGTAAACGTTGTCAAATTGATCTGAAATTTTACATACATATTTGTGGCACTGTGATTGAATATAAAAATTTATTCCTGCAAAAAAATCAGTCAAAAAAGTCAAAAAATCGAAAAAAAGCCGAAATCCAATAAAAATTTAAAAAAAATTCAGCGGGTTGAGTTTGGTGCCCAAACTTTCCAGATCAAAAATTAAATATTTAAGGACATTCGAGATTTAATTTTGTGATTTTTGAGATCGGGAACACCTCAAACGAAGTTGTCAAGTTACTCCACAGTTTTTCGGGTTTTCTGTTTTCAGCAATTTTTATTGATTCTTAGCTGTAGGTTTTCATTTGTTTGCTTTTTATTATCCTTTTAAAATATCTAACACCTTCTTGTTTCTTGTGTTAGTAGGATTTAAACGTGTGCACAATCCTTCATCGGTGCAACACGAATCACTTGGTGTCTCGTCAGTTTTTGGCATCCTAGTGAAAATTAGGATTCTTTGGTAGTTTGGTTCACACTCTCTAATTGGTTGATATAAACTCTGATAAAGAACTCACAAGATTGAATTCGACCTCATTGAGAATTTGATTTTTCTTTTTGAGTGATTAATGGTGAGGTTTGCTAACTTTTATTTTTGAGTGTTGAGTGTTTATTTTTTACAGGTTTTGAAGATGTCTAAAGGTGATAATAATGATGCACTTATGAAAGTCCAACAACAGTTAGACAGACATTGATATGAGCTCACCCATGAAGATAGGTGCCGAATCCATGGAGTTGCCTTTGGGGCCAATTACTCGAGCACGTGCCAAGAAGTTCCAAGATGCTGTAGCAAGCTATATTGCTCGATTGTGGAGTGATGGATTGATTGCCCATAAAACGCCCAGCTCAACTAGCTTGATTCGCAATTTCCTACAAGCTGATTTTAGCTTGTGTCAGCTCAATTTAGCTCAATTCGGCACTTAATTAGTTCAAGGAGCTGATTAAATTTATTTTTAATAAATTTAATTAGTTGTGTTAGTTTAGAATCAGCTCAAATCATTTAATTAAATAAATGTGTCTTAATCTGGACATTTTTAATTCAGCTTATTAAATATGTTTTATATTAGTACATGCCTTTAATATGTCCATATTAAGTCATAAATTAAATTTAATTAGTTTAATTACAAAGTTTTAATGTGTCTTGACTAAGACAAATTTATTAGTGGCTGATAATTAATTTGTCTTAGCCGAATTAATGAGCAGAATTTTAATATGTCCAGCTGCTGATTTCATGAGTATTAAACTTGTCCTAATCACATTTATTTGATGTCTTTTTCAGCTAGCTTAATGGCAAAGAAAGCTCATAAAGAAGGAGCATGTATTTGGGCACATGCATGGACGGCATTTAAAGTGCAGCTGCCTTGTGTTTCCAGCTGACTTTTCGTGCAGCTCAATGGACTTCTAGCTGCTGTTTTTGAGCTTCTCCAAGGGCCAATTTCGTGGAGAGCAATGGCCAAAGAGGTATCATAAATTCCAGCAGCCAATTCACTTGGTGGCTACTCATATTCGGCCAAAGAAGCATAATTTTTGAAGCTGTCCATTTCTCTTCTCCATAGCAGCAATTAAGCTATTTTAAAACATTAGTTGAATGTGAATTATCATCATTAAAAGGGCCAGCCGAATCATCTCTTCTAGAAGGATAAGATTCAGATTTTTGTTCATCAATGTATTTGGGAAATTTCTAGGAAGTTTCCTATAGAAACTTAAGGCATAAGAATCTGATTAATAGGCTATTCGGCTGCCTTAGTCCAGCCTATAAATAGACCATGTAATTCACATTTTGGAGGTTAATGAACAATTTGATAGCTTTGCTAAATTGTGAGGTTGTTTTCAACTCTCGTTATTCTCCAGAAACTTGTGAGACTTATCAAACATCTTTGT
This sequence comes from Gossypium hirsutum, assembly GCF_007990345.1. Lineage (NCBI taxonomy): Eukaryota > Viridiplantae > Streptophyta > Magnoliopsida > Malvales > Malvaceae > Gossypium > Gossypium hirsutum. The sequence goes on from NC_053444.1 coordinate 28,005,801, forward strand.
GGCGTCAAACTTGTTTTTGTTTCTTCCCGAACTTATCACTTTAATCCCAAAAGTGTGGCGTTCGATTCATACTAAGGTTCCTATCACCATTGATAGTGGGTCGAAGTTTCTTTCCATTTAACAAACCTTCCATCCATCCTTACCAACCTAAGCATTCTCCTAAGTTACGGGTTAACACATTTCTATTGTGTTAGTTCAGCTTTCGAATCCTTAGCCAAATTGCTTCCATTGTTTTCTAACTCATTTCCTAAACCAACAAAACCTTTTTGAGCCTAAATAGACCTCTTTCTTCTAGCCTATTTTGTAAAGCCTCAATTTACTCCTAATTCACGATCGGGCGATCTTTACGACTCAATTCGATCTCGAGGTGAGGGCGTATCAAGTTGGTATCAGAGCTAGCTGAATTGGAGTAAGAATCGTCGTCTTCGGTATTACGAGATTGTAAAAAAAAATCGAAAAAAAAAATTTGTATTGAATTTATTTTTTTCTTCTTTTTCTTTGTGTATTCAGTATTAAAAAAGATCGGAATTAAAAAAAAAAAGAGAAGTGATTAAAATTCATTTTGAGCTTGTAAAAGCATTGCTTGCTGCCCGAAGGACCACATCTATACAGCCACACTAATTTCCTTCTATTTTCTTTGATTGATAGCCTACCCAATCCTAAAATATTACCCTACCAAGCCACATCTATTTTGTAAGCCGACCCCAAACGATTTTGATTTGTCAAACTTAGTTTGCGGAGAATTTTGGGAAGTGAAAATTGAGTGGTAAAAGGCAAGAGAGATTAGTGAGACTATTAAAGAGTAGAAAAGCCAAAGTGAGTGTTTATTCTTGTGAGTGATTGGTGAGTTCTTGTTGTGATTCTTTAAAGAAATTTTTTTTTTTTAAAATGTCACGGAGCCCGGAAAGGAATCCAAACGAGGGAGGTGGA